>NC_042965.1:28112487-28142487 GCF_901001165.1 Salmo trutta
ACAGACAGACAGACAGACAGACAGACAGACAGACACAGGCAGGCAGGCAGGCACAGACATGCAGACACAGACAGACAGACACAGACAGACAGACAGACACAGGCAGATAGACAGACAGACAGATTGGATAAAGTTGTCCAAAACACAAAACAACTACTTACTGTAAGTAGTACTTTAAAATATGTTTACTTAGTTACTTTACACCACTGGGTAGAACCCTTTTGGGTTCCATGTACAACTGTTTCCACAAAGGATTCTACATGACCTGGAAAGAAAAGGGTTCTACCTAGTACCAAAAAGGGTTCTAAAAAGGGTTCTCCTATGGGGACAGCCGAACGACCCTTTTAGGTTCGAGATAGCAACTTTTTTTCTACGAGTGTATGACCTGACACACACACACACACACACACACACACACACACACACACACACACACACACACACACACACACACACACACACACACACACGTATAAATGGATACACTCACTCACCTCACTCACACAGGTGCTCTTTCTTTCTTTCTCAGTCAGCCTGCAATTAACCTTCATGCCTGAAGCTATGAATCACCTGAGGAGAGGGGTCTGTAAGATTAACAGGGGCAGCGGTCAGACCCCCTTTCTCTGGCCAGATTTATTGAGCTGGCTCTATGAATGCCATTCAATGGGGCGGCTGGTCCTAACCTAACTGTTCCACGCATGAGTGGCCCAGGTGAAGGGAGGTGAAGGGAGCGGTGACACCCAGGGGTCAGTGACCCAGTGGGGGAGACCTGGCTGACCAGGAGGGATCACGGTAGGGTCACAGGGAGCCGCCACTCTCGCTCAGAAATGACATTTTTCTACTGGATTGACCGACTGACTCTGTGACACATAATTGAATTGCGGTTTCATCCATCAAAGAGGTTTCTCCTCTGTCTCTGGTTATGTGCTCATGCGTGGACTATTTTTGTGCTTGACAGCCAAATTGATTCCGTAGTTAGAGAAGGGGGTAATACTAGGCTGTACATGCATTTGATTAAGTTGGGGACATTTCAGAGTCAGTCAAATGGAATCTGAGCTATAGATTTATATCAGCAAATAAGGTCCAGACAGACCACAGACCACTTCAATGAGTGGTTCAATGTGAAGGCATTCTTTAAGTAGCTAGCTCCCTGGTAATTAACTGATCTAGAGATCTTTCTGAGGCCAGTCCCATAAGCATTTCTCTTTAAGGTCTACACGTATTCGGCGCATGTCACAAATATAATTTCATTTGATTTGACACCTTAATTGCCCTGAATGGTCTGTTGACTATCCAAACCTATCAAAACGGAATAAATTCATCTCACCTCCAACCCCCTTAAACCCATGCTTTAGTTTGCTATAGTTTGCTTTCCATTATCTAAAGTTTGCTTCATTTTTGGGCCCTGGTCAAATAGGGTGCCATATGGGACACAGGTATCAAAACCACATGGAGACAACATGCAGTTACATACAGTCCTGTTCTACGTCCACAGTCCTCATCAGCTGGCTGTAGACTAGGGCTGTGTAACAGTCTTCGTCGTCTGAAGAAGATGAATCATCGGACCAAAACGCAGCGTGGTAAGTGTTCATGATTATTTTAATAACTGAACACTGAAACAAAAATAACAAAGAGAATACTGAAACAGTTCCGTAAGGTGCAAACTCTAAATAGAAATTAACTACCCACAAAAACCCTGTGGGAAAAGGCTACCTAAGTATGGTTCCCAATCAGAGACAATGATAGACAGCTGTCCATGATTGAGAACCATACCTGGCCAAAACAAAGAAATACACAAAACATAGAAAAAGGCACATAGAATGCCCACCCTAGTCACACCCTGGCCTAACCAAAATAGAGAACAAATCCCTCTCTATGGCCAGGGCGTGACAGTACCCCCCCCCCCCCCCCCAAAGGTGCGGACTCCGGCCGCAAAACCTGACTCTAAAGGGGAGGGTCCGGGTGGGCCTTCTTTACGGCGGCGGCTCTGGTGCGAGACGTGGACCCCGCTCCACCTTAGGCTTGGCCCACTTAGGTGGCGCCTCTGGAGTGGGGACCCTTGCCGCCGACCCCGGACTGGAGACCCTCGTAGCGGGCCCCGGACAAGCGGGCGACTCTGGCAGCTCCGGACAGGCGGGCGACTCTGGCAGCTCCAGACAGGCGGGCGACTCTGGCAGCTCCGGACAGGCGGGCGACTCTGGCAGCTCCGGACAGGCGGGCGACTCTAGCAGCTCCGGACAGGCGGGCGACTCTGGCAGCTCCGTACAGGCGGGCGACTCTGGCAGCTCTGGACAGGCGGGCGACTCTGGCAGCTCCGGACAGGCGGGGCGACTCCGGCAGCTCCGGACCGGCGGGCGACTCTGGCAGCTTCGGACTGGCGGGCAACTCTGGCAGCTCCGGACCGGCGGGCGACTCCGGCAGCTCTGGACCGGCGGGCGACTCTGGCAGCTCCGGACCGGCGGGCGACTCTGGCAGCTCCGGACAGGGGTCAGGCACAGGACTCACCAGGCTGGGGAGACATGCAGGAGGCCTGGCTCTGGGAGCAGGCACAGGACTCACCAGGCTGGGGAGACATGCAGGAGGCCTGGCTCTGGGAGCAGGCACAGGACTCACCAGGCTGGGGAGACATGCAGGAAGCCTGGCTCTGGGAGCAGGCACAGGACTCACCAGGCTGGGGAGACATGCAGGAGGCCTGGCTCTGGGAGCAGGCACAGGACTCACCAGGCTGGGGAGACCTACTGGAGGCCTGGTCCGTGGAGGAGGCACAGGATAGACCGGGCTGTGGGGGAGCACTGGAGATCTGGTGCGTAGGCTTGACACCACTCTTCCAGGCTGAATGCCCACTTTCGCCCGGCATGGGCGGAGCGCAGGCATAGGACGAACTGAGCCCTCCCAGCACCCAGGAGGCACAGTACGCAGAGCCGGCGCAGGATACCCTGGGCCGAAACGGCGCACTGGAGACCAGACGCGCTGAGCTGGCACAATCCGCCCTGGCTGGATGCCCACTCTCGCATGGCACTTGCGGGGGGCTGGCATATAGCGCACCGGGCTATGAGCGCGTACTGGAGACACCATGCGCTTCACCGCATAACACGGTGCCTGACCAGTACCACGCTGCTTCCGGTAAGCACAGGGAGTTGGCTCAAGTCTATCGCCTGACTCCGCCAATCTCCCCGTGTGCCCCCCCAAAACATTTTTGGGGGCTGCCTCTCCTGCCTGCTGCGCTGGGTTGCCTCATATCGCCGCCTCTCAGCTTTCGCTGCCTCTAGTTCCTCCTTCGGCGGCGATACTCCCCAGCCTGTCTCCAAGGTCCCTTTCCGTCCAAAATCTCCTCCCAAGTCCAGGAGTCCTGAACCCTCTGCTCCTCCATACCACGCTGCTTGGTCCGTTGATGGTGGGTAGTTCTGTAACAGTCTTCGTCGTCTGAAGAATCATCGGACCAAAACGCAGCGTGGTAAGTGTTCATGATTATTTTAATAACTGAACACTAAAACAAAAATAACAAAGAGAATACTGAATCAGTTCCGTAAGGTGCAAACTCTAAACAGAAATTAACTACCCACAAAAACCCGGTGGGAAAAGGCTACCTAAGTATGGTTTCCAATCAGAGACAACGATAGACAGCTGTCCCTGATTGAGAACCAAAACAAAGAAATACACAAAACATAGAAAAAGGCACATAGAATGCCCACCCTAGTCACACCCTGGCCTAACCAAAATAGAGAACAAATCCCTCTCTATGGCCAGGGCGTGACAGGCTGTCTGTCTCCAACTGCCTCAGAGCTTCTCGTCTGGTTGTCTGGGGCCTGGAGACAGCATGGTTCCCATTTCACCATGACTACTGTTCCAGCCGCTGGCCCCATACCGTAGCGCTAGGCTAATGCTTATTTACTGCATCTCAGGGACAGCCTGCTTGTCTAACTAGCAGACCCAGGGCCTATAAATTCTGGACTCATGTTGCTTTTCCGTTCCTTGGGTTCAAATGGGTTTGGCGTAGAGGATGGTAGAATGACTGCAACCAGCCAGCTTTCCCTCTCCTCTCATATTGTCTGTCATCATACTGGGCTCTGGTACCATATGTCACATATACAGTAGCGCTGCTCTTCTATGATTGGTGCAATAAAGCTTCTTTGATTTGTTTAAGAAGAAATAATATGAAGACGTTTTGCTGCAAGAGTATGTGTGACATGCATCATCTAATTGTAATTATTTCCAGGTGCTACCATATGCTACAACTGTTCATTTGGAAAATTATACTATTCTCTCTTTGTTGGTGGAATCAGGATAAATTAGATCAACTCTCAGTGGGTGTTCCCTCAACGACACAGTAGAGTCTGTTCTCCCAGCTCCAGATCAGCCAGGTCAGGGTGAGTGGATTGTAACTCTGCATCCCTGGACCCAGCCAGCCAGCCATCCCATCCCGCCAGCCAGTCAGCCATCCGCAGCGCTAGGGAGCAGGCCTGATTTATGCCCCTCCGTTTGGAGAAAGGGAACGGCCAGTGAGATACCAGTTGTCAGAGCTTTCTCTCAAGCGCTGCTGTGGCGAAATTTATGGAGGCAGCGGCGTTCCCCTCCACAGCTAATCATTATTCCATGCGGGATGAACCTCTGTCTGAGGGCTCTATGCTGCCACACTGACAGGGAAGGGGGACAGGGACAGGAAAGGGGGACAGGGACATGGAAAGGGGGACAGGGACATGGAAAGGGGGACAGGGACATGGAAAGGGAAGGGGGACAGGGATAAACAGGGAGGGAGGGAAGGGGGACAGGGACAGGAAAGCCTTGCAATGGGGCATATGCCAATTGCATGGAGAATATGCCAGCTCAATTAAATCCAATTGAATTCCACTTTCCATGCAGTTATTGATCACAGTAAATTTAGTAACACATCATTCACTCACTTCCATTCCCTCTCAACTATGTGAGGTGTACTTTATGAATGATTACTTGTGCTTCAACTTGTCATATGTCTGTCAATGCTCAGTACTGTGGATGTACTGAGTGTGGGTAGAGTAATGAAAAGCACAGAGCTGCTATAAAATTATTACGTTAAGAGGCTGCGGTGTGAGTCAGGCAGCCCAGTGTTTGGTGTTAGGTATGAGGACCGTTTCAGTGAGATGTGGTCAGATGAGGAGACCCAGCAGTATCATTACTCAGTGACTGACAGAGCATCATGGACCCTTGTCTTCACTCAGTCAGCTCCAGGTGAACACAAATACCTGGACCATGATGGATGGCCACCTGTCATGATTGACAGAGAGCAGAGGAAAACCTGTTGCAACTGCACTTCTACTACAGTATTAGTTAGAGGTCAGGGACATTGGGAGAGTTTGGACAGAGTATAATTTATCTTCAGCTTAGCTAGCTATAATTGGATATTGGAAAAATCAGAAAAGGAGGTGTCATGAGGTGAATGTGGAGACATGAATACCTGGTTTTAGCTTTATATCCCCAGCCCAGCACAAAATATACCTCTACTCCAATGAATTGAAGTGGATCGGGTTTCAGTCCCTTCTGAGTTCTCAGTGGTCAGATAGGGGTGGTGGTGGGGGGGACATTCGGGCCAAGTGGCCATTACTGCAGCTCGGGCCATGAACCCATCCATCAGAGAGTGGACAAAGCTTTGTTTCAGGGTCCGCAGTCCACTCCCCCGACCTCGGCCGTCCAGCCTCGATGACAGTCCAGTGATATGCCTGATAGTGTGCTGAAGTGTGCTGTTATCTTAATAACAAGCCAATAGAGACTTGTTCTGTTCTAACCTCCTCTTACCTCCTCTCTTCCCTCCTCTCTTTCCTCGTCTCTTCCCTCCTCTCTTCCCTCCTCTCTTCCCTCCTCTCTTCCCTCCTCTCTTCCCTCGTCTTCCTTCCTGTTCCCTCTCTCTTCCCTCATCTCTTCCCTTTCTCTCTTCCCCTCCCCTTCCTTCCCTCCTCTCTTCCCTTTCTCTCTTCCCCTGCCCTCTTCCCTCCTCTCTTCCCACCTCTCTTAACTCTCTTCCTTCCTCTCTCCCCTCCTCTCTTCCCTCTTCTTCCCTCCTCTCATCCCTCCTTTCTTCCCCTCCTCTCTTCTCTCCATTTCTCGTCACATCCAAGGTCTCCAAACCATGTTGATCAGTGCCAGCTAATGGGGTTAAGTTAGCCAAACAGTTTCAAAACCATGTCAGTCTCCTATGAATGGTTGGACTGGCGGCAAAGTAATCAGTCAAAGGCCCAGCTAAATATTTTTCCCCACACCCAATAAAAATACTAAAATGGAAATATGGAATGGGAGTCCAAGGGCATGTAACCAAGAAGTGCCAACCAAAAAATATGCAGAGTGTTGAAGTGAGCTCTGACATTAACGTGCCACAATAAAAACATGGCACGTTGATCTCAAATAATTTCTCGCTTTACATTTGAGCACATTTTTAATACCTCACCACTGGTCAATTTTAGTTTTACTATGTTTTTTAAAAAGGTTTCTGAAATCCTTACAGCTCTCTGTGAAAATATCAGTTCTGTCAGGCTTTTCAGTCTCATCAAGGCGGACCATGGGGTTAGGTGCACTGCCACTGCCCAGTACATTGACCCAACCCCCCCCCAACACACCCACACACAAACCCATACACACACATTATCTGTTATGTTAGGCCTGAGAATCAACCTCAAAATTGTACTGTGCTGCTCTCTATTTTCTGTTGCACCTCAGGACACCAGTACAGTCAAAAACTAGTGTGCTCAGACTACCATGGCCACAACTCTTCTCCTCTCGTCTCCTCGTCTCCTCTCGTCTCCTCTCATCTCCTCTCTTTTCATCTCCTATCCTCTTGTCTCCACTCCTCTTGTCTTGTCTTCTCTCCTCTTGTCTCGTCTCCTCTCCTTTCATCTTCTATCCTCTCGTCTCCTCTCGTCTCCTCTTGTCTCCTCTCGTCTCCTCTCATCTACTCGTCTCCTCTCCTCTTGTCTCTTGTCTCCGCTCGTCTCCTCCCGTATCGTCTCCTCCCCTCCCCTCTTCTCTGTCCTCTCTCCTCTCCCCTCTCCTCGGCAGCCAATGTTATAAATAAAAATGTGATCTCAGTCAACATACCTGGTACGATAACAGTAAAAGAAAAATGGAGCTTACAGTTCAATCCTCTCTCTATTTTCCGCTAGCTTCGAGGTTCATTGCAAGCTAAGCTCTATCATACCCATTCTGTACTGTATGCCAGTGAGCTGTGAAGTTTTTCTTCTGTATGTCATGTTAGCTGACTGGCTGCTTATTTTTCCAAATTCAGCAGAGAGATAGCATGAGGTACAGGAGGGTAGCTGCTCCGCCCTATTAATCATATAATAGACTGGACTTCCCCAGACAGAGACTGTGTGTGCGTGTGTGCGTGTGTGCGTGTGTGTGTGTGTGTGTGTGTGTGTGTGTGTGTGTGTGTGTAGATGTGTGTATACGTTACACTCTTAGAAGAAAAACGGGGATGCTAGGGAAGGCCAGGGGAGGCTGGGAGAGGCTGTGAGAGACTGGGGGATGCTGGGGAGGCTGGGGAAGGCCAGAGGAGGCTGGTGAAGGCCGGGAAAGGCCAGAGGAGGCTGGGGGATGCTGGGAGAGGCTGAGGGATGCTGGGGAAGGCCGGGGAGGCGAGTGGTTACTGGGAGAGGCTAGGCGAGGCTGGGAGAGGCTGGGGGATACTGGGGAAGACCAGGGGAGGCTGGGGGGACACTGGGAGAGCCCAGTGGAGGCTGGGAGAGGTTGGGGGAGGCTGGGGGATGCTGGGAGAGCCTGGGGAGTGCTGGGAGAGGCTGAGGGAGACCAGGGGAGGCTGGGAGAGGCTGGGGGATGCTGGGAGAGGCTGGGGGATGCTGGGAGAGGCTGGGGGAGGCTGGGAGAGGCTCTTCATCCTCATCCTCATCCTTTTCCTCTTCCTCCTCCAACCTCTCTTCCACTTCCTTCTCCTCCTCACCCTCCTACTCTTCCTCCTCATCATCCTCATCCTCATCCTCCTGCCATTCCACTTCCTTCTCCTCATTCTCCTACTCTTCCTCATCCTCATCCTCCTTCTCTTCCACTTCCTCATCCTCATCCTCCTCATCCTCCTCATCCTCCTGCTCTTCCACTTCTTTTCCCTAGCACTACACAGCTGATTGAAATAATGAAAGCTTGATGATGAGTTGGTTACTTGAATCAGCTGTGCAGTGCTAGGGCAAAAAACTAAACATGCACCCAGTAGGGGATCCAGGACCGAGTTTGGAAACCCTGCTCTAAGGGGTTCTAGTCCATATAGTAGCAGACACAAAGCATTCCTTAGCACAATGCTGACAGCGTTAATATACCCACTCTGAGACAGACTCACTAGGCTTTTATCTACCTAGAGAAGAGCTGCACAGTAAGCCCAATCAGTACCCATAGCTGTATTGCCCCCTGTGTAGTGAACGCACACACACCCCACACACAAACAGAGCTATTTCCCCCTCATTCTCTGAGACTAGCTTCCTAGGTTGAGTGACACGTTCTGTTATGAGGTAGCCTGTGAGTATGAATAGGGGATTGGAGAGTTGAGTGGGGAGGGATCGGAAAGTGCAGCTAGTCCACAGTCACAGAGTAGCATCTTCCTCTAGCGGAGAGGGACTGGAGAGTCCTCTACTCTGTCAGCAGCCTGTGTCTCATCACAGGCAGGCAGGAACAAGGCCCCTCTCTCTGGGAAGAGGAGAGCCAACCTCCACGTCCCTTTGGTCAACTGGATCCTACTGCTGAGTGACATGGGCTAGGCCTGGGCTGAGGGCTGAGCCGGTTGATAAAGGGCCAAGGAGGGGCTCCCCTACCCCTTCCTACCTACTCCCACCCCATCTCCACTCCCATCTGCCCCGCCAAATCACTGTCCCTGACCATGTATCAGATCAGGAGATGTTCCCATACCATTGGTATCCAATGAGCCCCAAACCTCACAGAAAATGTGTTCCCTTTTAACTCTCACGGAAATATTGTGTTGTGTCCACTTTAAAATCCTAATTCTGTGTATTGTATATTTACGGTGAAGCAACAAGTGATCAAAGCTGAAAATATAAACATATGTGTCTTCTGTATTCAACCTGAGGTCCCTAATTACTCCTCAGCTACTGGGACTTATAAAGAGTGAGCACTGTGACAATGTCAGAAGGGACATGGGAAGAAACAGCAGAGTGGCTAAATAGACAGGGCCCATCTATGATAATAGATGTTAGATTTTCCAATAGATTGGGAGGGGAAATGAGGCTCTAATGAACATCTGTCTGTGTTGGCTGATGGACGGACAGCAGAATGGCAGCTCTGTCTATCCTACCAGGGGACAGGGGAAGGGTCGGGGTAATGAGCCCAGCTGGTGGTGACAGATTGCTGGGCAGGGCGACTCACTGCAGACCTAGGCCTGGTGTGTGAAGGAGGCCCGTGCACTCCCCACCACTGGACATACTGACAGAAAGACATTAACCTGACACTATCTGAACACTCAGGTAATGATGGCTGATGCCAAAATGAAACAATTAGCTGGAATTACCTACCATCTTCAGATCCTTACTGGCTTTTTCGGTAATAAAATACAATTAAATAAGGATAAAACATTCAAAAAAATATCAGATGAAGCTGTTTTTGGTGTAGAACAATGTTGTTGAACAATGTTGTTGTTGATGTAGAATAATGTGGTGAATACACAAAGACTGTGTCCTTTTGAATGTGTGGTGATGGATAGTCAGATTTAGTTTTTTGTGATGTGCTGGTCCTCTGGTCCATCTGTTTCAAATGCTTGTCTCAGCTTGTGAAACACTGTTGCTATGGGTTACTGGTGGGGGGTTTATTTTAGCAAAGGAGCTGTTGACAATAACTTGATAGTTTTCTCACATTAGGAGCGAGAGAGCAGGATTGAAGACAAATATAAAAAGGAACACTGGTTGGTTCAAACACATTGTAGGGGTGAAAACATGTCAGGCAGTTTCAAACAATCTGTGATTCAAAGGTGTTTGTAAGTTAAGTTCTATCGAGTACATAAATATACATCAAGCTGGGTCATTTGAATGATACAACGCATCAGTACGGTTCAATACCCAGACAGCTCAATAACAGTTACCTCTCCTTTAAACATGAAGTGAGGCAGTAACTATACTGAACAAAAATATAAATGCAACATGTAAAACTGAATCGAAAGATCCCAGAAATGTTCCATACGCACAAAAAGCTTATTTCTCGCAAATATTTACATCCCTGTTAGTGAGCATTGCTCCTTTGCCAAGACAATCCATCCACATGACAGTTGTGGCATATTAAGAAGCTGCTTAAACAGCATAATCATTACACAGGTGAACCTTGTGCTGGGGGACAATAAAAGGTAATAAATGTGCAGTTTTGTCACACAACACAGTGCCACAGATGTTTTTAGGGAGTGTGCAATTGGCATGCTGACTGCAGGAATGTCCACCAGAGCTGTTGCCAGATAATTTAATGTTAATTTCTTTACCATAAGCCTCCAACGTCATTTTGGCAGTACGAATTTGGCAGTACGTCCAACCGGCCTCACAACCGCAGACCATGTGTAACCATGCCAGCACAGGACCTCCACATCCGGCTTCTTCACCTGTGGGACCGTCTGAAACCACTCAGACAGCAGATTAAACTATGGGTTTGCACAGCCGAAGAATTTCTGTACAAACTCAGGGAAGCTCATCTGCATGCTCATCATCCTCACCAGGATCTTGACCTGACTGCAGTTCAGTGTCATAACCGACTTCAGTAGGCAAATGCTCACCTTCGATGGCCACTGGCATGCTGGAGAAGTGTGCTCTTCACGGATGAATCCCAGTTTCAAGTGTACCGAGCAGATGGCAGACAGTGTTTATGGCGTTGTGTGGGCGAGCGTTTTGCTGATGTCAACGTTGTGAACAGAGTGCCCCATGGTGGTGTTGGGGTTATGGTATGGGCAGGCATAACCTACGGACAACAAACACAATTACATTTTATTCAATGGCAATTTGAATGAGATCCTGAGGCCCATTGTCGTGCCATTCATCCGCCCCCATCACCTCATGTTTTAGCATGATAATGCACGGCCCCATGTCGCAAGGATCTGTACACAATTCCTGGAAGCTGAACATTTCCCAGTACTAACCAGACATGTCACCCGTTGAGCATGTTTGGAATGCTCTGGATCGACGTGTACGATGGCACTTTCAGTTCCTGCCAATATCCAGCAACTTTGCACAGTCATTGAAAAGGAGTGAGGCAACATTCCACAGGCCACAATCAACAGCCTGATCAACTCTATGCAAAGGAGATGTGTTGCATAAAGTCATGCTGCTTGACTAAAATGACAGCTCCCATAAATCTGTCAAATATGGACCTGTGGTCCTACCACTGGGCAAAGTTTGTTTTAATAAATGAGTGTTAGACTATGATTGACAAATGTGTCCATTTGAATTAATATTCTGAAAATGTATAACATTTATTGATGAAAGGAACTTTGATCAACTCCCCTGCTGCTATCTGCTGCCAAGAACGAATAAGTAGTAGTGCACTATCGCCATCTACTGTATATATGGGCAACTGCATCATATTTCAGATGCAGTTCTAAACATAACCACATGAAGGCAGTGATGTGCTGTGTGAGACCTCACATGACCAGCCTCACAGCCAGAGCCTCCCTCAGCCTGCAAGCCAGCCAGCCAACCAGCCAGTCAGCCCCCCCATCACTCCATCCATCAGCACTTTCTCAGGAAGGAGCAACATAAAACTCCCTCTATGATAGTCATCTCTGTCCTCTTCTCCAAGCATACACATTAACTAACAAACAGCAGGGCCCTGCCTGCCAACTCTGACTCAGTATTTTCTGTTTAAGCTCAATTCAATAAATAGGGCTGGCCTAGCTGTTTCTGTCTCTCCCTCAGTACTGCCCACGGCCCCACCGTCCACTATCTGCTCCAATCATCTGACTGACTGGTCGGTGGGGGATGCGCAGTGTTGTGACTGTCCGTGACTCACTTCTCTCTCCATCACACACACACACACACACACACACACACACACACACACACACACACACACACACACACACACACACACACACACACACACACACACACACACACACACACACACACACACATGCACACACACACGAGATCATGTATGCAGAGCACACATTGGCCCGCTTATCTTTTCCTATGATATATTTTTATTCCTACAGCTTTATATCAAACTTGATTGTCATTTCCTTGCTGTCAAATGCAATCTCTTAGTCGTCTCTCCTCCATAGCTTTCTTCCTTTCATCTGAAGTGCCATTGACTGCATCCACTGCCTCCCCCGCCCCCCCTCCTCCCCAAACACACACACATTCCCCCCTCACCTGTCATAGTGTCTGTCACACACACCAAGCAGGCGTTCTCGATGCCGTCCTGTTTTGATGCTTGAACTTGTCTGAGCAACAGAGAACGGCCCAGAATCCAATTGAAACAAATGTTGCTGTTTGAAACCGAATTCCATTTATTATTCTCAGAAATATAATAGAAGAAACCTCTAGCTCCATGCTCATGTATTCAAACACAGGGGCCCAACCATGAACCTGGCGTCTGCCTTGTGTCGTGTGCAGTTTAAATGAGAGGAGGACTTAACTGATTGGTGTCCCTTCCACGTGACGGTTGAGCTAACGTAGGCTAATGCGGATAGCATGAGGTTGTAAGTAATAAGAACATTTCCCAGGACATAGACATATCTGATATTGGCAGAACGCTTAAATACTTGTTAATCTAACTGCACTGTCCAATTTACAGTAGCTATTACAATGAAATAATACCATGCTATTGTTTGAGGAGAGTGCACTATTTTGAACATGAAAAGTTATTAATGAACAAATTAGGCACATTTGGGCAGTCTTGATACTAAATTCTTAACGGAAATGCAATGGTTCATTGGATCAGTGTACAACTTTGCAAATACACTGCTGCCATCTAGTGGGCAAAATGTATCTTGCCTTTCAAAGATGATGGTACCAAAAAAATACAAAATAATGTTGTTTTTTTTTCTTTGTATTATCTTTTACCAGATCTATTGTGTTATATTTTCCTACATTGCTTTCACATTTCCACAAACTTCAAAGTGTTATATTGCAAATGGTACCAAGAATATGCATATCGTTGCTTCAGGGCCTGAGCTACAGGCAGTTAGATGTGGATATGTCATTTTAGGTGAAAAATGAAAAAAAGGGGCAGATCCTTAAGAGGTTTTAATGAATGACTCCATGCCAGAATCTAATTTTCCAACAAATATATCACCTCGGATTTGAACAAACAGTGTTTATGAGTACCAACATGATTGATGATAATGCCAAACCAAGACTGAGAGTGAAATAATAACCCAATATGCACCTTTGATTACAATACTGTCCTCTGGAAATGCTGTCCGTGATATAGTTATCATTGGCGTTATTAGAGGAGATTAAATCATGACCACTCTCATCGTAAAAGTGATCACAGCCAGAGAAATATCATTGGAAATTGGAGGAGTTTACATCTGCCCTACTTTTCTTCTTTTACATCCTCCTCTGAGTTTACTCCCAGTCAGACCAAAGTAGAGCATTGATTTTCTGCTGAAAAGTTAAAAGCCCTACGTTCATGTTCGACAGATGGGGAGAAGAAGAGAAGAGAAGAGGAGGGATAAGAGGAAGAAGGGGGATGAGTGAGGATTCACCCAAAATGATGTCGGACAGGGATTTCTCCTGAAAATTGACAGGGCAGCATGTTTATTTCGACAGGCAGGAAGAAGAGAATAAGAAAGAGAAGGGGGAGGGGGATTTCTCCTGAAAAGTGAAGGGCCAACAGGCAGGAAGAAACAAGAGGAGAGGAGAGGAGAGGAGAGGAGAGGAGAGGAGAGGAGAGGAGAGGAGAGGAATGTGGAACATGGATGAGTGCGGACTCACCCAAAGTGGAGGGGAGGGAGGGATGGGGGAGGGATGAAAGCCTGTTTCTGTTTGTCAGACGTAGCTCTAATTATGGCCTGGGTAATTAGTGTATCTCCACGCTGGCTCGCTTGGAAGCATGCTGCTTAGTTTTTTTCTCATCCCTCTTTCCTTCCTTCCTTCCTTCCCTCCTTCCTTCCTTCCTTCCCTCCCTCCCTCCCTCCCTCCCTCCCTCCCTCCCTCCCTCCCTCCCTCCCTCCATCCCTCCTCACCTAGGCACTCCCATCTGATTTCTGCTCTGTGTCTTGACAGCTCATAAGGCAGACAGCATATCAAACAGGGGCTCTGCCACTGTAGCCCTGGAGCAAGCATCTTTTCTCAAATTGCTTCAGTAGGAGAAAAAAAGACGGGAAGCCAGAAATGAAACCATGTTCAGAACAGAAGTAGATGCCTTATATCTGTTATTCACCAGGATGGGAAGCGGGGCGGATGGAGGGAGGGGGGAGGAATTGAGAGAGGGGTTGTGTGGTAGGAGGGAGGAAGGCAGCAAGTAGGGAGAGGGGGATGGAGGGAGAGGGGGGCAAGTAGGGTCGGGTGAGGGAGAGTGTGAGTGAAGGAGGAGGCAAAGGGGAGAGGAAGGATGGTAGGGAGTGGGGGAGTGGGGGAGAATGGCAAAAGAGGACAGAGGGAGATAGGGAGGGGTGGGAAGTGGAATCTCCTTGGGTGTCAGGTTGAGCCTCAGAAAGCCAAGGTGAGAGATATGAGGAATTAGAGAGGAGCACAGAGAGAAATCAGCACATAGACACGTCACACCATCCTGGAATTGGTATCGCTGTCTGTATTTACTGTAGAGATACCTCAGTACACACACATGCGCTTGTATATACACACACACACAGAGCCCTTCCCTGCCTCAGAACAGAACAGAAAAGAACGCTGTGACTTCAAACTTCTCGAACTCCCTTCAATTCAAATTCCATCCGCGCCTGCTATTCAGCTCAGAAGCACTGCAAGATGCTGCATAAATTAAGCAGCTGGGGGATGAAAAGTCAGAGTGTATGCCTCCGCCTGCTCCCAGCTCCCTGTTACCACACTGACTATTAGTGGCACAAAATGAGCCGTTCTGACTGACACCCAGAGCTCAGGCAGCTCTTTAACTCCTCTGAACCCTCAAAGTCCACACAGACCTTCTCTGCTAGTCCTCTTCATCCCCCTCTTTGTTTGCCACTGTTCGGGCAGGGTGTGAACACTAGCTGTGAATAAACTCGGTGAGCTGAATAACAGAATTGGGCTCGCTCTGCTGTGTTGGCGGGTGTGGATGTCGTTCATTCTGGTGGTAGAGAAGTGACCGGGGTTGTTCTTGATCTGAGGGACTGTGTGTGTCAATTACAGCTTCACTGATTACAGCACTGACCCTCTCACCCTCATGGTGTCATTATACCACCACTACACTACCGCTTCGCTCGCCTTCCCTTCCGGACACAGAGAGTACCGGACACAGAGAGAGAATACCGGACAGAGAGAGAGAATACCGGACAGAGAGAGAGTACCTGACAGAGAGAGAGTACCTGACAGAGAGAGAGTACCTGACAGAGAGAGAATACCGGACAGAGAGAGAATACCAGACAGAGAGAGAATACCGGACAGAGAGAGAATACCGGACAGAGAGAGAATACCAGACAGAGAGAGAATACCGAACAGAGAGAGAATACCAGACAGAGAGAGAGTACCTGACAGAGAGAGAATACCGGACAGAGAGAGAATACCAGACAGAGAGAGAATACCGGACAGAGAGAGAATACCGGACAGAGAGAGAGTACCTGACAGAGAGAGAATACCGGACAGAGAGAGAATACCGGACAGAGAGAGAGTACCAGACAGAGAGAGAATACCAGGCAGAGAGAGAATACCGGACAGAGAGAGAATACCGGACAGAGAGAGAATACCGGACAGAGAGAGAATACCGGACAGAGAGAGAATACCGGACAGAGAGAGAATACCGGACAGAGAGAGAATACCGGACAGAGAGAGAATACTGGACAGAGAGAGAATACCAGGCAGAGAGAGAATACCGGACAGAGAGAGAATACCGGACAGAGAGAGAATGGCTGATACCTCCGCTTTGAAATTGAAATTGGTTTTGTTTGTCCTTCTCTTCCATCAACCTGTTATTTTCCGACTGTGCCTCTCTCACATTCAGTAGTCTCAAACACATACAAACACAATACGGCTCAATGCAGCCACAGTTTGGATCACAGCACAGAATAACAGAGGAGGGGGAAGAAAGAGTCGTGAGAAGGGGTGCCGAGTGCGGAGTGGGACAGGACGTGTGCTACTATTTCAGGACGTTGTGCTTTCACTGCTCTCCGCCGGGTGTTTCAGTCCAAACTGTGTCCTCATTGTTCTATTGATGACATCATCGCCAGTAGCCACTGCTTTGTCACACGACCCTCATTCCTTCTTCTCAGGAAGTGATGCAACAGCTGAGAAGTGTTTGGTGGCTGGCTCCGGCCCAAATGAGAGGGAACATTGCTCTCGTGGGAAAGGCCAAGCAGGCTGTCTCCCTGACTCCATCCAAGATGCCTCAACATGGTCAAAACTCAGAGCACTTTGGAACGCAATCACACGGCAGTATATGACAATGAATCCAGCAACCCTGAAATAGAACATTGTCATTGTCACTTTGCCAGCTTGACCTTTTATAGATGTGGTAGTGGTATTTGGTATTTTATTAAGATCCGCATTAGCTGTTGCGAAAGCAGCAGCTACTCTTCCTGGGGTCCACCCAAAAAATGAAACATGACATAATACAGAACATTAATAGACAAGCTCAAGGACAGAACAACATCAATTTAAAAAACGGCACACGTAGCCTACATATCAATACATACACACAAACTATCTAGGTCAAATAGGGAAGAGGCGTTGTGCCGTGATATGGTGCGTTGTCTGTTTTTTAAACCAGGTTTGCTGTTCATCTGAGCAATATGAGATGGAAGGGAGTCCCATGCAATAATGTCTCTATATAATACTGTACTCTTTCTTCAATATGTTCTGATTTTGGGGACTGTGAAAAGACCCCTGGTGGCATGTCTGGTGAGGTAAGTGTGTGTGTCAGATCTGTGTGTAAGTTGACTATGCAAACAATTTGGAATTTTCAACACATTGTTTCTTATAAAAATGATTCTCTTCTCAACTGGCAGGCATAGTATTTATATCAGCCCTCTGATTACAATGAAGAGCATGATGTGCCACTCTGTTCTGGGCCAGCTGCAGCTTAACTAAGTCTTTCTTTGCAGCACTGGACAATAATCAAGATAAGACAAAACTAGAGCCTGCAGGACTTTGTGGAGTATGGTGTCAAAAAAGCAGAGCATCTCTTCATTATGGACAGACCTCTCTCCATCTTTACAACCATTGAATCTACAGTTGAAGTCGGAAGTTTACATACACCTTAGCCAAATACATTAAAACTCAGTTTTCACAATTCCTGACATTTAATCTTAGTAAAAATTCCCTGTCTTAGGTCAGTTAGGATCACCACTTTATTATAAGAATGTGAAATGTCAGAATA
Organism: Salmo trutta; assembly: GCF_901001165.1. NCBI lineage: Eukaryota > Metazoa > Chordata > Actinopteri > Salmoniformes > Salmonidae > Salmo > Salmo trutta. The sequence continues at coordinate 28,129,936 of NC_042965.1, forward strand.
ATAGTAGAGAGAATGATTTATTTCAGCTTTTATTTTGTTCATCACATTTCCAGTGGGTCAGAAGTTTACATACACTCAATTAGTATTTGGTAGCACTGCCTTTAAATTGTTTAACTTGAGTCAAATGTTTTGGGTAGCTTCCCACAATAAGTTGGGTGAATTTTGGCCCATTCCTCCTGACAGAGCTGGTGTAACTGAATCAGGTTTGTAGGCCTCCTTGCTTGCACACATTTTTTCAGTTCTGCCCACAAATGTTCGATGGGATTGAGGTCAGGGCTTTGTGATGGCCACTCCAATACCTTGACTTTGTTGTCCTTAAGCCATTTTGCCACAACTTTGGAAGTATGCATGGGGTCATTGTCCATTTGGAAGGCCCATTTGCAACCAAGCTTTAACTTCCTGACTGATGTCTTGAGATGTTGCTTCAATATATCCACATAATTTTCCTACCTCATGATGTCATCTATTTTGTGAAGTGCACCAGTCCCTTCTGCAGCAAAGCACCCCAACAACATGATGCTGCCACCCCCGTGCATCACGGTTGGGATGGTGTTCTTCGGTTTGCAAGCCTCCCCCTTTTTCCTCCAAACATAACGATGGTCATTATGGCCGAACAGTTCTATTTTTGCTTCATCAGACCAGAGGACATTTCTCCAAGAAGTACGATCTTTGTCCCCATGTGCAGTTGCAAACAGTAGTCTGGATTTTTTTAGGCGGTTTTGGAGCAGTGGCTTCTTCCTTGCTGAGCGGCCTTTCAGGTTATATCGATATAGGACTCGTTTTACTGTGGATATAGATACTTTTGTACCTGCTTCCTCCAGCATCTTCACAAGGTCCTTTGCTGTTGTTCTGGGATAGATTTGCACTTTTCGCACCAAAGTACATTCATTTCTAGGAGACAGAATGCGTCTCCTTCCTGAGCGGTATGACACCTGCATGGTCCCTTGGTGTTTATAGATGAATGTGGTACATTCAGGCGTTTGGAAATTGCTCCCAAGGATGAACCAGACTAGTGGAGGTCTACAATTGTTTTCTGAGGTGTTAGCTGATTTCTTTTGATTTTCCCATGATGTCAAGCAAAGAGGCACTGAGTTTCAAGGTAGGCCTTGAAATACATCCAGAGGTACACCTCCAATTTACTCAAATGATTTCAATTAGCCTATCAGAAGCTTCTAAAGCCATGACATCATTTTCTGGAATTTTCCAAGCTGTTTAAAGGCACAGTCAACTTAGGGTATGTAAACGGACAGGCGGGCGGCTCTGGCAGCTCCGGACAGGCGGGCCGGCTCTGGCGGCTCCGGACAGGCGGGCGGCTCTGGCGGCTCCGGACAGGCGGGCGGCTCTGGCGGCTCCGGACTGGCGGGCGGCTCTGGCGGCTCCGGACTGGCGGGCCGCTCTGGCGGCACCGGACTGGCGGGCCGCTCTGGCGGCTACGGACTGGCGGGCCGCTCTGGCGGCTCCGGACTGGCGGGCAGCTCTGGCGGCTCCGGACTGATGGGCAGCTCTGGCGGCTCTGGATTGGCGAGACCCACTGGAGGTCTAGTCCAAGGAGGCGGCACAGGAGACCAGGATGGGGAGACCCACTGGAGGCCTGGTCCGTGGAGGAGGCACAGGTTTAACCAGGATGGGGAGACCCACTGGAGGCCTGGTCCGTGGAAGCGGCACAGGAGAGACCAGGATGGGGAGACCCACTGGAGGCCTGGTCCGTGGAGGAGGCACAGGCTTAACCAGGATGGGGAGACCCACTGGAGGCCTGGTCCGAGGAGGAGGCACAGGGTAAACCGGGCTGTGGGGGAGCACTGGAGTTCTGGTACGGACGCTCCTTACCCACACTCCAGGCTGAATGCCCACTTTGGCCCGGCACGGGCGGAGAGCAGGCATTGGGTGAACTGGACCCTCCCAGCGCCCTGGAGACAGTGCGCAGAGCCGGTGCAGGATACCCTGGCCCGAAAAGGCGCACCGGAGACCAGACGCGCTGAGCTGGCACAACCCGTCCTGGCTCGATGCCTGCCCTCGCATGGCACTTGCGGGGGGCTGGTATGTAGCGCACCGGGCTTTGAACGCGCACTGGGGACACCGTGCACTCCACAGCATAACAAGGTGTCTTACCAGTACCACGCTGCTTCCGGGACTGACTCCGCCAATCTCCCCGTGTGCCCCCCCAAATTTTTTTGGGGGGGGCTGCCTCTCGTGTCTATCGCTCTCCCTCGGCAGGTTGTTGCAGTGGTCAAATAATTGATCCCATGTCCAGTCAATCCTGGACTCCAACACCTCCAGCGACCAGGATGCCATGACTTCCCGAGCGCGCTGCTTCCTATAGTCCTCCTTGTGCTGCTCCTTCCTCTGCTGCTTGGTCCGTTTTTGGTGGGTAATTCTGTAACGGCTGTCGTGAGAGAGAGTGGACCAAGGTGCAGCAGAGTTAGTGTTCATCATAGAATATTTAATAGAAGAAAGAACACTATACAAAAATAAGAAAACCGACAGCCAAACAGTCCTGTCAGGTGCAAAACACTAACAGAAACAATTACCCACAAAACCCAAAGGAAAAACATGCTCCTTATGTGTAACTCCCAATCAGCAACAACGAACTTCAGCTGTGCCTGATTGGGAGCCACACACGGCCCAAAACAAAGAAATACAAAAACATAGAAAAAGGAACATAGAACGCCCACCCAATGTAACACCCTGGCCTAACCAAAATAAAGAACAAAAACCCCTCTCTATGGCCAGGGCGTTACAGTCATGCACAAAGTAGATGTTCTAACCGACTTGCCAAAACTAGTTTGTTAACAAGAGATTTGTCGTGTGGTTGAAAAACGAGTTTTAATGACTCCAACCTAAGTGTATGTAAACTTCCGACTTCAACTGTATATGTTTTGACTATGACAGTTTACAATCTAAGGTAACACCAAGTAATTTAGTCTCCTCAACCTGTTCAACAATAACACTATTCATTACCAAATTGACCAGGTCAAAAGTAGAGCACTATAAAGGGAATATCATACCGTTTGGGACATAACCATGAGGTTGAGCCTCTATACCGCCTGGAGATTAAAATTGAGGTAAACTTCACTTTCTGTTCTTAAACTGAACTAACAGTACCAGTACTGCCAGTGCCAGGCCCTTTGTTCAAAATCAATGGATCATATTACGTCTTGTCATTAGGCTTTGTTATTAGCACTGCAACACTAGCGGTCTACCTCTGTCAAAGCCTGTCAGGGCAGAAGGGGATACAATGAGGCTTGAAGAAAGGACACTATAAATCAAGATGGCCACCCTCCTCTCTGCCCTTGACTGAATGATGATGATGATGATGATGATGATGATGATGATGATGATGATGATGCAGTGATAGTGGTTCAGTTCTAGTTCTCTGAAGGACTTTGTTTTTCAATGGTGTTGTAGTGATGTTGAGGCATTTTGTGGAGTTATTTTGTATCTTTTGCTTTTGTAGAGCTAGGTGGTTATGTTAGTATCTGTATAGTTGTTGTTGGTGGTGTTATAGTGTCTGTATAGCAAGGTGGGGATGTTACTATCTGTATACAGTGGGGGGAAAAAGTATTTGATCCCCTGCTGATTTTGTACGTTTGCCCATTGACAAAGAAAGGATCAGTCTATAATTTTAATGGTAGGCTTATTTGAACAGTGAGAGACAGAATAACAACAAAAATAATAAATAAATAACGCATGTCAGAAATGTTATAAATTGATTTGCATTTTAATGAGGGAAATAAGTATTTGACCCCCTCTCAATAAGAAAGATTTAAAGAAAGATTAGGAGCACACTCTTAAAGGGAGTGCTCCTAACCGCAGCTTGTTACCTTTAAAAAAGACACCTGTCCACAGAAGCAATCAATCAATCAGATTCCAAACTCTCTTGTAGACCTACACAAGGCTGGAATGGGCTACAAGACCATCGCCAAGCAGCTTGGTGAGAAGGTGACAACATTTGGTGTGATTATTCGCAAATGGAAGAAACACAAAAGAACTGTCAATATCCCTCGGCCTGGGGCTCCATGCAAGATCTCACGTCGTGGAGTTGCGATGATCCAGAGAACGGTGAGGAATCAGCCCAGAACTACACGGGAGGATCTTGTCAATGATCTCAAGGCAGCTGGGACCATAGTCACCAAGAAAACAATTGGTAACACACTACGCCGTGAAGGACTGAAATCCTGCAGCGCCCACAAGGTCCCCCTGCTCAAGAAAGCACATATACATGCCCGTCTGAAGTTTGCCAATGAACATCTGAATGACTCAGAGGACTCCAAGGGATGATGGACGGGGACATGTACCGTCAAATCTTGGGTGAGAACCTCCTTCCCTCAGCCAGTACATTGAAAATGGGTCGTGGATGGGTATTCCAGCATGACAATGACCCAAAACACACGGCCAAGGCAACAAAGGAGTGGCTCAAGAAGAAGCACCTTAAGGTCCTGGAGTGGCCTAGCCAGTCTCCAGACCTTAATCCCATAGAAAATCTGTTGAGGGAGGAGTATCTGTACTTTACTTTACTATTTACATTTTGACAACTTTTACTTTTAATTCACTACATTCCTAAAGAAAATAATTTACTTTTTACTTCATACATTTTCCCTGACACCCAAAAGTACTTGTTACATTTTGTAGGACAGGAAAATTGTATAATTCCCACACTTATCAAGAGAACATCCCAGGTCATCCCTACTGCCTCTGATCTGATGGACTCACTAAATGCAAATGCTTCGCTTGTAAATTATGTCTGAGTGTTGGAGTGTGCACCTGGCAATCCTTAAAAAAACTGTAATAATACAATTATCCTGTCTGGTTTGCTTAAAAACCTCTTATGGATCTCTTCACGCGCCAATCCCTTTAGCGGGATTGATTTGACAATATCCAGTGAAATGGCAGCGCGCCAAATTCAAACTACAGGAATATCAATATTCAACATTCACGAAAATATAAACTGTAATACATCAAAATAAAGCTTAACTTCTTGTTAACGGCGAAAGCAAACCATGCGATTATCTGACGACAGTGCCCCGCATACAAACACATGAAAATCATATTTCAACCAGGCAGGTGCGCCACGAAAGTCAGAAATAGCGATATAATTATTGCCTTACCTTTGAAGATCTTCTTCTGTTGGCACTCCAAAATGTCCCAGAAACATCACAAATGGTCCTTTTGTTTGATAATGTCCTTCTTTATGTCCCAAAAATGTCAATTTATTTGGCGCGTTTGATTCAGAAATACACCGGTTTCAACTCACCCAACATGCCTACAAAGTATCTAATAAGTTACCTGTAAACTTAAAACAAACATTTCAAACAACATTTCTAATCCAACCTCAGGTACACTAAAACGTAAATAGTCGATAAAATGTTACTATCTGTATAGTTGGTGGTGTTATAGTGTCTGTACAGCTAGGTGTTAATGTTACTATCTGTATAGTTGGTGTTGTTAGTGTTATAGTGCATGTATAGCTAGGTGATGATGCTACTATCTGTATATTTGGTGGTGGTGGTGTTATAGCATCTGTATAGATAGGTGCTACTATCTGTATAGCTGATGGTATAGTCGGTGGTGTTAATGTATAGTGTCTGTACAGCTAGGTGGTTATGCTACTATCTGTATATTTGGTGGTGGTGGTGTTATAGCATCTGTATAGATAGGTGCTACTATCTGTATAGCTGATGGTATAGTTGGTGGTGTTAATGTATAGTGTCTGTACAGCTAGGTGGTTATGCTACTATCTGTATATTTGGTGGTGGTGGTGTTATAGTGTCTGCGTAGGACAGTGCAGCTGTTGTTTCAGGGCGGGGGTGGGGGATTATGAGTTGAATCTGCTGACAGAATATCGGCACAGGGCTCAGGAGGCCAGGTAATTAAGGTGTGTTTGTGTGTGTGCACGTGTGCGCGAGTGTGTGTTCGTGTGTATGTCTCTGTGTGTGAATGTTTGTGTAGAGGCTGCACCGTATGCACGTGTAAACTGATTACGAGCTGTAGCTCAAACACATACACACACAAACAAATAAACGAACACATACACCCACAAACAAGTGCACACACATAATCACTTTATCTCTCTCCCTCCCTCCCTCTCCGTCCCTCCGTCCCTCCCTCTCTTTCTTTTTATTTTTTATTATTTAATTTTTTAAACCTTTATTTAACTAGGCAAGTCAGTTAAGAACAAATTCTTATTTACAATGACGGCCTACCCCGGATGACGCTGTCCCTCCCTCCCTACCTCTCTCTCTCTCCGTCCTTCTCTCCCTCCCTCCCTCCCTTCCTCACTCCCTCTCTTTCTCTATCTCTCCCCTCCCACCAACACACTCTTCTCCCTGTCCCAGACAGGCACAGATGTTGCCCTTGCTCACGCTCGGGCCCTGCACATCTCCTTGGTGTTTTGAAAATGTCCTCACACTCTTCCTCAGCCTTGAAATCCCAGCACACATGAAACAGAAAAGGGCAGGGGTGTCATAATTGGAGAGAAAGAGAAAGGAGATACAATCTGACTTAGAGAAGAATGAGCTCTTAATTAGATACTCTTCCTCTATTTATATATAGGAGGTTCTTTAAAGCATCCTTGGGTGGAACATATCTCTGAATTCTAATTACGTAAGGCTGATGAGACTGCACTATGGCCTAGATACACTTCATCTGTATTAGCCCATGCACCAGGCAACTAGGCAGGCAGGCACACTGCTGTTGCACTGTTGCAGTCAGTCCAAGCACCATCAAACAGTCAGAGCACAGAGCCGGCCTGCCTGAGAGGGAGTGTACACAGAAGAAACCTCTGAAGACGCAGGACAAAGAGGAAGGCCACTGCCTGAGGTGCTGAGAGGAGAGAGACAACATAGGCTGGATATGAGAGGAAGGAAAGAAGGAAGGAAGGAAGGAAGGAAGGAAGGAAGGGAGGGGTGAGGGAGGGAGGGAGGTGTGTAGAGTATGGGAAGGGTTGTGTGATGAAAGAGTGTGTGTGTGTGTGTGTGTGTGTGTGTGTGTGTGTGTGTGTGTGTGTGTGTGTGTGTGTGTGTGTGTGTGTGTGCGTGTGTGCGTGTGTGTGTGTGTCCTGGGTCTCTAGTCCAGTCAGAATTAAACCCTCTGATCTCCTGGGTTTCATCAGAGCCCAGACTTCAGCCTGGTCCCTGAGGGCTATTAAGGTTTGGGCTAATGAGAACTGCTGGACAGTCTGCTGCGTGTGTGTCTGATGATTGAGCGTGGGTGTGTGTGGCATAGGGCAAAGGGAGGAGGGAGCGTAGTAGGTCACAACAGGAAATGTCCTCAGCTGGGGCTACAACAATTACCTTGCACAAAGCTGTAGTGACAATAATAATCCTGACCATATTATGAGTAATAATCGAAGCGCCCATTTAGCAGGTGAACACAACGAGCTCCAAAAAGTGATGGAGCCCTGCCATGTTGCTGAACTCTACAACACTCCCACTCACATTTCCCCTTTCTCTCTCTCTCTTTATTTCTCTCTCTCTCTTGCATATTCTTTCTTCATCTGTTTCACACAACCGACGTTTTAATATTGTGCGCACACACACACACACACACACACACACACACACACACACACACACACACACACACACACACACACACACACACACACACACACACACACACACACACACACACACACACACACATTTACATTCTTCTTCCCTTACCCCTCTCACCCTCCCCCACAAGCCACCCCTCTTTCCCCCCTTCACCCATGGGAGCATCCTGCTGTTGGCATGGGCCTGTGCATGGCCCTGTGGCGTGCTGCGTTCAGGTTGAACCATCCCCAGGTCAGCCCCAACTGTAATATTCAGGACCCTTTGCTGCGGTGCTGCGGTGCTGCCTGCGTCCCCAGTGGGAGAGAGGGTGTAGTGGGGGAATGAGAGTGATAAATTAGGCCGTGCTAGATGGGAAGCACAGGCTACTTCATCTTCCTCAGCTGACCTTGAGCTGTAATAAAACAATGGCAAAGCACTCTTGAAATTGGTCCACTCCGGGTAATGCACAGCCCCTCTGTTGCATTAGCTGCTAGCTGGCCCAGCCCACACTATTGATTTAAACATGAACCATGATGGTGGTGGTGATGATGATGATGATGATGATGATGATCATTTAGATTCTTTAGGTACTGCTTTTGCTGCTGAGCGTAATGACGAGGATGATGAAGATGAACATTATGAAGATTATGATCTTGTTATTGATAATGCTGCAGTGCTCAAAATGTTTTTGTGAATGTCCATAATTGTGTGGTCGATAAAGTTTTATTTTCTATTATTTCATTTCCATGGAGGTAATAACACTGAAAAGGAGCTGTATCCTGTACAGAGGCAACAGAGGGAGAGGGGTAAGCAACTCTTTATTGACAGACAGCTTTTCTGAGACAGCTCCATAACAACATGGCTGTACAAAATTCTACAGGGACATCAGGTTACGGAAAATATAACGGGGACTGTTAAATATCTGAACACAATGAAGTTGATACACGCACACACACTCAATTACATGCTCGCTTACACATACGGATGCACACACACACTTGATCTCTCTCTCTTCTCCCACTCTCTTTCTCTCTCCACTTCTTTCCCTCTCCCCATTGTCAAGAACTTTTCTAACAACATATTGTATGGGATACATTTGTACTGTAGTGAAGCCGTCTCTATAGTAATGCAATGTCTCTTTCATAATCATGTGAAACGTCAGTTACTATGGAAATGCTGGGATGTGTTTTTCTATGAAAGTAATGTTTAATGTCATTTTGATGCAACTATGATGGTGATACAATATGGATTACAATTATCATCATGAATATACTCACTTCATGTTACACACATAAACACTCAACCATGCAAATTGGCTGGTTTATTATTTATTTAGACATCACACATTATAGTCTTACTCTTATCCAGACATCATATACACTCTCACTAAACCTACCTAGATCTACTACACACATAATATCCTGACTCAATTTTCTAACGTCTGTTGCATTGACTCACAGCCAAACAGGCAAGGGAATAAAAAAACAAAAAGCACTCAAAAATAACATGAAACCACCAGTTGCTTTGTGCATATTGCTAGAATCTGTTTTTTTTTTCATTCTAAACATCAGACATTTGAAATCTCTATTTTTGACTGTCATAATAGCTCTTATGGTACTAACTTTACATGCACTAATTATGGTCAATTTAGACTGAGAATAGTATCTAATTATGGTAAGAGATTAAATAAGTATGGCTAGTTATAATTGTAATGGATCAGCAGATTATCAGAAAAGACGGTCATTTACGTGGCTAAAAGAAAAGGAATATGACATATACTGTTGACAGGAAGCTCACTCTACATCCTTAGATGAAGTTGCGTGGAAAATGGAATGGGGTGGTGAAACAATTTTCTGTCATCGACAAAAGAACTCAAAAGGTATGATGATATTAATTAACAAAATTTCAATCCGAATGTGCAAATAGTAAGGAATGATTCACAAGAAAGGTGGATCCTTTTAAATATAAAAGTGGATGAAAAACAGATTTGGCTACTTAATCTATATGGTTTCAAATCAGGATGATCCATACTTCTTTGAAAATATTTATACCAATTTACTGAACTTACAGGCAACAAGCGATCAAATCATTATGGTGGGGGACCGCAAAGGAAATCACTCTACATACTATCATCACCATGCCCTTGAGGAGATCACAAATATTATGGACACATTAGAAATAGTGGATATTTGGAGACCTAGTGAAATAAACAGGGAGTATTCTTGATCAAGCTAGTTGTCTTGACTACTTTCTTATCTCTTTCTCTTTTGCATCAAATATTTGTAAAAGTATTGGTAGGAGACAGAATGCGATCGGACCATCATCTAATTGGCCTTTTTTTATTTAACTAGGCAAGTCAGTTAAGAACAATTTCTTATTTACAATGACGGCCTACACCGGCCAAACCCAGACGACGCTGGGCCAATTGTGCGCTGCCCTATGGGACTCCCAATCATGGCCATTTCTGATACAGACGACTCAAACCAGGGTGTCTGTAGTGATGCCTCAAGCACTGAGATGCAGTGCCTTAGACCGCTGCGCCACTCGGGAGCCCAACTTACAGAATTACCACGTGGATAGGGATACTGGAAAGTCTACTGGAGGACGATATATTCTTAACTAAGACAAAATCATTTATTGCTGATTTTTTTCCAGTACAGCTCAACGCTGATTGGTAAATGTTGTATGCTTTTTTGTCAAGGGAGTCCAAATGCTCTCTGGCTTCCCTTGCATTCAATGCGACTGGCAGCAACAATGTCATACTCGTTTGGATCAGACAGCATTAGACGTTGCCCATGAATGGAGGTTATTCTAGCGAGCAAGCATTTTAGCCAAGTAGCCTAGGACAACAAAAACTAAAAGCCTGTACTGTTTGAGTGATAGACCATTTAATCAAAATGAAAGAGAGGAGGATGGCTTCGGCGTTTCTCTACAAGTAGGGGGAGTCAGCATGTTTTTGTACTTGCACGAACGCATGCGCACACACACACACGCAAACAGAAATCAGAACCATGGACAGCCACATCATATTTAGCTTATGTTGATTGGAGTAAATTGCTTCCCCAGTGATTTTACCCACACACCGTTACATATTGTTTTTTTTACATGGACGATACATTCGAGATAATATACAACAACTACTAGAAATAATAGAACAACAAGAAACATCTACGAAGCCAGGCCTGGTATTCATAGCGGATTTTGAAAAGGTCTTTGATAAAGTAAGACTGGATTTTATATATAAATGCCATGATTTTTTTAACTGTTAAGAGGAGTTAAACAAGGGTGTCCGCTATCACCATATCTATTTGTTATGGCCATTGAAATGCTAGATATTTAAATCAGATAAAATAACAACATTTAAGGATTAGAAATCCAAGTTTCCATGTATGCCGATGACTCAAGTTTTGTATAATGTCCGCAAGATCCCTACAATGTCTCTTTTCTGGCCTCTTTGAACTAAAACCTAATTTATGATAAGTGTACCATATTACATTTTGGATTTTTGTTTTAAAACACAACTTTTATAAAATGGGCTGATGGTGAAGTAGACATACTTGGTATTCATATCACAAAATATATAAATGAGCTCTTCACCACACATTTTAATAGAAAACTAGTAAAAATAGACAAGATCCTGCAACCATGGAGAGGTAAATACCTGTCTATTTATGGAAAAAAATACACTGAGAAACTCCTTAATCATATCTCAGTTTACTCACTTATGGTGCTGCCTACTCCTGATGATTAATTTTTCAAATCCTATGAGCCAAAAATATTTTCCTTTTCTGGGATGCTAAACCAGACAATATAAAGCGTGCTTATTTACATAATGAATATTATCAGGTATCAAGGTAAGACCCAGATGCAGACCGTGTAGAAGTGTCAACGTGTCAACGTTTATTACAGCAACAGGGGCAAAGGTACAGGACGGCAGGCAGGCTCAGAGTCAGGTCAGGCAGAGGTCGGTAATCCAGAGGTGGGCAAAGGTACCGGACGGCAGGCAGGCTCAGGGTCAGGGGCAGGCAGAGTGGTCAGGTAGGTGGGTACAGGGTCAGGACAGGCAAGGGTCAAAAACCAGGAGGACGAGAAAGAGAGACTGGGGGAAAGCAGGAGCTGACACAAAAACGCTTGTTGGCTTGACAAACAAGATGAACTGGCAACAGACAAACAGAGAACACGGGTATAAATACACAGGGGATAATGGGGAAGATGGGCGACACCTGGAGGGGGGTGGAGACAATTCCAAAGACGTGAAACAGATCAGGGTGTGACAGAATATGAACTGCATCGGTTGAGATAATTAAATATAAAAGCACTTAACCTCTCTCTAAAAGCTTCACTTATACAAAAGTTTTACTTGAACCCAAAATAGTTCTCAAGTAAATTACTAAGAAAAGTTTATCCATTGTTTAAAAATTGCCTTTTCTCATTTTTTGTTAATTGAAAATTAAACCTTGTTCAAAGTATCTCTTTTTTTCAAACAAGAAATGCAGAGGTGGTTACAATAAAAATTATATTTCATCCCCCAGAAAAGAACAAATATTATGGTTGAACTCAAATGTGCTAGTTGATAAAATGGAGGGAGATGTGGGGGAGGGGGCATCTCGGCTGGTTGAGGTGCAGCTCTCGGGGAACTGTGGGGGGGATCTTGGACAGTTGGTGGCCTGGCGGTTGGGAGTTTGGGCCGGTGGCCGGTAGGTCGCTGGTTCAGGTCCCCATTTTTCTACACTTGGTGGGACATCTGTTGATGTGCCCTTGGGCAGGGCGCTTGGCCCTGGTTGCACCTGTGGATCGCTCTGGATGGGAGACGGTTAGATGGCTGAATGTAATGTAAATGCTTCACTGCAGGTAGATTGTATGTTATAATATTCTATATATTTTTTTATGTAAAAAAAAACTGAAGATGATGATGATGGTGATGATCAAATCAAATCAAACTTTATTTGTCACTTGCGCCAAATACAAGTGTAGACCTTACCGAGAAATGCTTACTTAACCAACATTGCAGTTCAAGAAA
>NC_042965.1:28147487-28269987 GCF_901001165.1 Salmo trutta
ATATGCTTGTCTAAGCCCAAACAGCCCGCTCTCCTCTCAGTTCTTTTTCTGAAAGGCATCGAAGCCTAGAAAAAAAACAAAGTCTTCATCCCATCTCTGCCCCACTGAATCAGCCTGGTAACCGTGGAGTGGACCCTGTCTGAAGCTGACCTGCCCACAGCGATTTGCTCTTTTCCCTCTAGCTGAGGAGGCCCCCTCATACACCTTTAAAGTGTTGAGAGACCATTAACATCCTCACCCCCTGTAATAAAAACTGTCACGTCATCTGCATATGCAGACTGTGCTATCGTGGGACCCTTCATTACCCCTGGCACAGAGAAACAGGTAAGCCTTGCTCTTAAAAAACAAAGCATTGGTTCAAATGCCAGGCAATATAACTGCCCTGAAATTGGGCATCACTGCCTGATACCCCTTTGGACGGGGATGGGTCAACTCAAACCACCCCCCACCTTCACCATACATGAGGCCACAGCACACAGTAAACTCATCCAATTCTCCTGATCCAAAGAAAGTAAACCCACATTCACATCAGACAGTTTACAAATGTCTAAAACATCTCATTAGAAACACGTTATCAACAATAGAGAGGTCAGGTACACAGTAAGACTGGTCATTGTGGACCAACAGCCCCAGATATTCTTTCAACCTGTTTGAGAGACATTTACATACAATTTTATATTCTGCACACAGCAATGCAACAGGTCGCCAATTTTTTAGAACAGCCAAATCCCCCTTTTTTGGCAACAATGAAAGCACAGCACGTTGACAGGATACAGGAAGAGAACCCTCATGAAAAGATTCACAATTCATTTCATAAAAATCCCCCCCCCAGTAGACCCCCAAAAGTGCTAATAGAACTCAGATGGTAAACCATTGATGCCAGGGCTCAGCCTGATGAGAGCTACATAACTGCTGTGGACAGCTCCTGCAGAGTAATGGCCCAATTTATTTATTTATTTTTATTTAACCACGCAAGTCAGTTAAGAACAAATTCTTATTTACAATGACGGCCTCCCGGGGAACAGTGAGTTAACTGCCTTGTTCAGGGGCAGAACGACAGATTTTTACCTTGTCAGCTCGGGGATTCAATCCAGCAACCTTTCGGGTAACTGGCACAACACTCTAACCACTAGGCTACCTGCCGCCCCAAATTGAGGAAGTCCATGTAATAACTGTTCAGTACACAGAGAATCACAATCCTCCGCCTTATAGAGGGCAGAGTAGAAATCCACGGCATGTTGGCACATTTCACTGTCATCCGTGGTCACCTTCCCATCAGGGAGACGAAGGCAGACCATCTGTTTGCGTTGCATTGTCAACTGCCCTAGGTTAAAAAAAAGCACTAGGAGCATCAATATCCTTGAGGGTAGCAAAGCCAGGTCTAATCAAGGCACCCTTCACTATTTCATGTAGAAACGACCTCAGTTCATGTCTCTTGTCCTGTAAATTCATGACTAGTCCGGGGTCATTCTGAGTGAGCAACTTCAATTCAATAGATTTGATGTCCTGTTCAAAGCCCCCGATAGTCTCTTTAACTTCAATACAAAACAGAGCAGTATACTGTTGACAAAACAATTGTATTTTGGCCTTCCCAACCTCCCACCATTGTCTCAAGGACTCAAAATTTCCTTTTGTAACCCTCCATTTTTCCCAAAACAACAAAAACTTTTACAAAACATGACATAATGTAACAATTTAACATTAAAATACCAATAAAGTGATGACCTTCGTGGACAGGACAAGTGAATCTCAGCAGACACATTATGGTGATCAGAGAAACCCACAGGAATAGTATCACACCTTCCAACCCTACTACAGTAGTGATCAGATACATACAACCTGTCTAACCTTCCAACCCTACTACAGTAGTGATCAGATACATACAACCTGTCTAACCTTCCAACCCTACTACAGTAGTGATCAGATACATACAACCTGTCTAACCTTCCAACCCTACTACAGTAGTGATCAGATACATACAACCTGTCTAACCTTCCAACCCTACTACAGTAGTGTTCAGATACATACAACCTGTCTAACCTTCCAACCCTACTACAGTAGTGATCAGATACATACAACCTGTCTAACCTTCCAACCCTACTACAGTAGTGATCAGATACATACAACCTGTCTAACCTTCCAACCCTACTACAGTAGTGTTCAGATACATACAACCTGTCTAACCTTCCAACCCTACTACAGTAGAGATCAGATACCTGTCTAACCTTCCAACCCTACTACAGTAGTAATGAGATACATACAACCTGTCACACCTTCCAACCCTACTCAAACTCAGTTAATACATTTACATTTACATTTATGTCATTTAGCAGTCGCTCTTATCCAGAGCGACTTACAAATTGGTGCATTCACCTTATGATATCCAGTGGAACAACCACTTTACAATAGTACATCTATATATTTTTTTTGGGGGGGGGGGTTAGAAGGATTAATAGACCAGACAGGCAAGTAGTTGACCGCGGGTGAGGTTCTTCAGCAGTGCGTTCAACAGTAAAATCCACTGTACACTTCCAGTCCCCCCCTAAAACCCTACACCCCTCTTGGTCACACTGTCTTAAGGTTTCCTTTATTTTATCAAATACAGCAATACGCTCTGTACCCTCATTAGGAGCATAAACATTCAAAACAACAAACAAAAAACCCATAACATCCGCCTAGACCAATAAAACCCGACCCTTGACAATCTCTGTTGTAGATACCACATTAGTACCATGACTGAGTATATGCTGCCCCTCCCACCACATACCCCAGTCAACCTCATTAGCCTCATCACTATGTGTCTCCTGTAGAAAAACTACATTGTCTTTTCTGTTTTATTACTTCTAATACCCAAGCCCTCTTATTCCTGTCCCTTCCACCATTAATATTGAGAGAACCTACCCTTAGTACCTCCATATAGAAAAGAGAACCTACCCTTAGTACCTCCATATAGAAAAGAGAACCTACCCTTAGTACCTCCATATAGAAAAGAGAACCTACCCTTAGTACCTCCATGTAGAAAAGAGAACCTACCCTTAGTACCTCCATATAGAAAAGAGAACCTACCCTTAGTACCTCCATATAGAAAAGAGAACCTACCCTTAGTACCTCCATATAGAAAAGAGAACCTACCCTTAGTACCTCCATATAGAAAAGAGAACCTACCCTTAGTACCTCCATATAGAAAAGAGAACCTACCCTTAGTACCTCCATATAGAAAAGAGAACCTACCCTTAGTACCTCCATATAGAAAAGAGAACCTACCCTTAGTACCTCCATATAGAAAAGAGAACCTACCCTTAGTACCTCCATATAGAAAAGAGAACCTACCCTTAGTACCTCCATATAGAAAAGAGAACCTACCCTTAGTACCTCCATATAGAAAAGAGAACCTACCCTTAGTACCTCCATATAGAAAAGAGAACCTACCCTTAGTACCTCCATATAGAAAAGAGAACCTACCCTTAGTACCTCCATATAGAAAAGAGAAAGGAAAAGCAGAAGAAACCACAGAGAAACCAGACAAAGAGAAAAAAACACCCTATGAGGCATGATCATCATCATTGTTTTATTTTTTCTGAACCTTACCACGTTTCCCACTACCTTTTGCTGCCGTGACAGCACTAACACATTTCCTCAAGCGAAAAACGCTTCTTCTCACTCAACTCAACTTCTCACTTAACCCCATCGTCTTCTGTAACATCACAGTTGACCTCACAAATTTATCAACATCAAAAGAAATCTGCCAATTTGACAGATTTCCAAAAAGTCTGACCCATTTACCTCCTCTAGATTGTAAATTAAGTCATCACCAACTGCTATCATACCAAGAGAGATTTCCATATCCTTCTCCTGATCCTCCTCAATTGAGGCCACAGACCCCTGACTACCCTCAGCCACATCCCTCTCAACACTCCCCACCTGTACCCCATCACTCGTACCGGGCATCTCCTCCACTACCTGGGAGACTAGCCCCACATGAACCCCCTCCTGTACCCCATCACTCGTACCGGGCATCTCCTCTACTACCTGGGAGACTAGCCCCACATGAACCCCCTCCTGTACCCCTTAACACTCGTACTGGGCATCTCCTCAACAGTCTGAGGAAATGGCTTCCCAGATCCGTCCTTACAATATTTTTCTGCTGCATAACAGGCGCTATGCTCTGCTCTGGTACAAGTTGCAACTCTATACCCTCAACACGGACAACTTGTTCCTCAGCAACAGGTGTTTGTGACTGCTCCACCCCTGTCGGACCACCTCTCCCTACATCAGTGGGCTCAGGCGTTACGAGGACCACCTCTCCCTACATCAGTGGGCCCAGGAATTACGAGGACCACCTCTCCCTACATCAGTGGGCCCAGGCGTTACGAGGACCAGCTCTCCCTACATCAGTGGGCCCAGGCGTTACGAGGACCCCCTCTCCCTACATCAGTGGGCCCAGGCATTACGAGGAACACTTCTCCCTACATCAGTGGGCCCAGGCATTACGAGGAACACCTCTCCCTACATCAGTGGGCCCAGGCATTACAAGACCACCTGCGCCCCTCCCTCCGCCTTCTCCCTTTTTTGGGCAAGCATGTCGCTTATGGCCAACATCCCCGCACTCAAAACACCGTTGACTACTCGTACTAGTATAAGCCATATACAGTCTGTTGTCATACTTGACTTCAAAGTCTGCTCCGGTGAGTCCAAAAACAAAACACCTGTTGCCGAAATGACATATCCTGTTTCAAAGCCGGGTGTTTGCAACCCAACGGGACAATCTTAAATTAACTTGCAAACTTCCCAAACCGCAATAACTCGCGCTCCAATAGATCATCAATAAACGGCGGAACATTCAAAATCGTTACCCTTGTGACGGGGGAAAAAAGCGGCATACCTTTAAGAAGTACGCCATGCTCAACCATACGGTCAACAAGACGCTCTCATCCGCGACGCATAAGCAACATTCTCATAGCCTACCTTCTCTCCAAGGCGACCAGAAACTTCTCCACAATGACAGTAGCTTCAGTAACACACCTTAAGCTGTGCCAAAGTGACAGAGACGGCGTCTCAGCAAGAAGGAAAAAACAGGCAATCTAACTCCAGTCAACTCTCGCTCATACAATTCCCAGCATGCACCAAACACTCCCAGCATGCAGAGAGAGAGAGAGAGAGAGAGAGAGAGAGAGAGAGAGAGAGAGAGAGAGAGAGAGAGAGAGAGAGAGAGAGAGAGAGAGAGAGAGAGAGAGAGAGAGCCTAGCAGCTAAGAGCATTGGGCCAGTAACCAAAAAGTCGCTGGTTTGAATCCCAGAGCCAACACATCTGATGTTGCCTTGAGCAAGGCATTTAACCTTAATTGCTCCTGTAAGTCGCTCTGGAGAAGAGTGTCTGCTAAATGACAAAAATGTAATGGACCCACCCATGTCCCTGACCTCTTTATTATACCTTCACCCATAGAGGCCCTGAACTGAGCCTTATACAGTATGAATAGATACAGTAGACGGCTAGAGAAAAGAAGCTTTGGATCCAGCTTGCCCAGGGTGTTTTCATAATTTCTATTCCACGGGATAGATACTGTATTCTTCGGTGGTTGAGTGCAGCAGGGGGGTTATTAAGAGGACTATGCAAGGCTAGCTCCCCACCTTCCTTCCTCTCCTTCTCATTCCCCTACTGGGGCTCTGAAATATTCATGGTATAAATATTTCATCCACATTTAATAAAAGCGGTGGTCGTTATTAATGAGGTGACTGAGGGATCCATTGATCAAGCTTTCTGTTTTATGTCATGCAGATTTCCCCCTGCTCTGTTTCTCCAGACACTGGCTACTTTACTGTAACTTTCCTCTCTCGTTCATTCCTCATATTTTTCACGTTCTCTCGTTCCGCGGTAGAAGCAGCAGTGACGGCGGCGGGTAGCGGCAGCCTCGTTTAACCGACCTGCCCAATTAGCTGCTGTGAGCATGTACAAGAGAGCGCTGGAATTTTTGATTCCCGTTAATGGATTATGTTTAAGTCTAAATGTATGTTAAAGTCTAAATGAGGGCCTAGCTACACTGCAGTGCTCATTTGGAGAGAAAGATCAACTTGGAAGAAAATAATCCTGTACTGTCTGACCTTCCTTTTCTTTCTTTCTTTCTTTCTTTCTTTCTTTCTTTCTTTCTTTCTTTCTTTCTTTCTTTCTTTCTTTCTCTTTCTTTCTTTCTTTCTTTCCTAGATGCTCCCTAGCTCATCTCTAAGACATTACGTTAATATAGGCAGCATACGGTCTCCTTCTCTTCCTCTCTCATTCCTCTTCCTCCTATCACTCCCTCCCTCCCTCCCTCCCTCCCTCCCTCCCTCCCTCCCTCCCTGTCCGGCTGCCAGATTGACTTTTCGTACCACAGAAGTGTATCACAGACAAATTAGCCTCATCAAGCTAATCCACTAAATCCCAGTCGCATTATGAGCCCACCATCTTCCACATCCGTCTGTGTGGGGGAGGCAGGGAGGCAGGGTGGGGGGGTCAGGACAGCTGTCACCATATGGCCTCCTGGGTGGGTCTCTTTGCCACGGCAAAACAATGTCTACTACACACCTCTGATACACCACTAATACCATCAGACCTGAAATCAATAAGGGCAAAAACAGAGAGAACTGAGGGTATCATATTTGTTGCAATAAGGGCCAGAAGGAACAGAGAGAGAGAGAGAGAGAAAGAGAGAGAGAGTATTAGTTGTGTTGAGGAGTATGTTTCCTGAAACCCAACCATCATCATGAAGTGCAAGGCAAGGCGTTTTGATAAGGCGTTAATTAGCCCACTCCCTCTCTCGTGGTGCTGCCTGATTGAGCGGGTAATGTTTCATTTTAAGGTGTGTGTGTGTGTGTGTGACATTCGTCAGTGTATGCAAGTGTGCAGGCAATATGAAAGGATGTGTGTGTGTGTGTGTGTGCTTCATCAGCTCTTTGGTCTTGTTATGTAAGGTCTAGAGGGGTCCTGATGTACAGTACACCTTGAGTGGAATAATCCCACAGTATCAACTTGAATTGGCTGGAATTTGATTAGAGGAGCTTGTGCTCGTCCTGTACTGAAGGCCAGAGCCCAGTTAATGGTGTTGATTTGATCAGATTTGGAGGTTTATAACATTAGATCTTGTGACACAGAGCTTCTGTCTGGCGCTGTCGGATACAAAAGGCCTCTTGTAATGGAGGGGAGCAGCTCCTTACACTTAACCTCTCCCTCCTCTTCTCCCTCATCTTCTCCCTGATCCTCCTCTTCTCCCTCCTCTTCTCTTCCTCTTCTCCCTCCTCCTCCTCTCCTCCTTCCTCCTCCTCTCCACTTCTCCCTTCTCCTCCTCTCCTCTTCTCCCTTCTCCTCCCCTCCTCTCCTCCCTACTCTTCTTCCTCCTCCTCCTCTCCTCTTCTCCCATCTCGTCTCCCTCCTCTTCTCCCCTTCTCCCTCCTCCTCCTCTCCTCTTCTCCCTTATCCTCTCTCTCCTCCACTCCTTCCTCTTCTTCCTCCTCCTCCTCTCCTCTTCTCCCACCTCTTTTCCGTCTTCTTCTCCCTCCTCTTCTCCATCCTCCCTCCTCCTCCATTCTCCTCTTTTCTTCTCCCTCCTCCTCTTCCTCCTCTCCGCTTTTCCTTCCTACTCCCCTCCTCTTCTCCCTCCTCTTCTCCCTCCTCCTCCTCTCCTCTTTTCCCTCCTGTTCTCCCTCCTTTTCTCCCATCTCCTTCTCTCCTGCTCTCCTCCTCCGCTGCCCTCTTCTCTATCAGATAATCAATGTAACAGAGAGGCTTCGCTAAACCATCAGCACATCCCTTCCTCTCTCTCTCTGGTGGTCCACTATCTTGCTCTCTCCCTAGCTACTTTCTCTCTCTCTCTCTCTCTCTCTCTCTCTCTCTCTCTCTCTCTCTCTCTCTGTCCACTCCCTCTCTCGACCCTGTTGGGTGGTTTGCCAGAAAGAAGAGTGTCAGTCAAAGCTGAGCTGGCGTGTCAATTAGCTGTCCTTTATTCATCGGCCAGTCAGTCTCAATTCAATGGGACTAAACTGTGTAAGGGAGCGGTGCTCAGTGAAGAAAAACATTTCCTTTTATCCAGAAATTAGCATATTAGTATTCTGCACGGTAAAGCACTTTCCGTGGCTCCTAATAGCCCCAGCAACACACAGCTCAACCAATGCAACCAAATCAATGACATCATAGCCACATAATTGCAGGTTATTTGCAGAGGCACAAGACTCTTTTCCCCTGTGTGTGTGTGTGTGTGTGTGTGTGTGTGTGTGTGTGTGTGTGTGTGTGTGTGTGTGTGTGTGTGTGTGTGTGTGTGGTGTGTGCGTGGTGTGCGTGTGTGCGTGTGTGCGTGTGTGCGTGTGTGGTGTGTGGTGTGTGTGTGTGTGTGTGTGTGTGTGTGTGTGTGCGTGTGTGTGTGTGTGTGTGTGGCTGTGCTTGCATGTGTGTGTTCCAGACCTGGGTGGAAATACTATTTAAAATATCTCAATTACTTTCACATACAGTACCAATCAAAGTTTGGATACACCTACTCATACACCTAAAGTGTGCAAAGCTGTCATCAAGGCAAAGGGTGGCTATTTTGAAGAATCTCAAATCTCAAATATATTTTGATTTGTTGAACACTTTTTTGGTTACTACATGATTCCATGTGTTATTTCATAGTTTTGATGTCTTCACTATTATTCTACAATGTAGAAAATAGTAAAAAATAGGTGTTCTAAAACTTTTTCTTACATTCAAAGTAAGTATTCAGATATACTTAATTTGAAAAGAGAAGTACTTGAACATTTGAATGTATTTTTTTACGGGAAGAAAATTGGAGTACACTGACTCAAATACACTTTCATAAATTTTCGACAGGTATTTAAAAATGGTATTTGAAATAAATATTTGAAAACATATTAAATCCAAAATATAATTTAAATACATTTTGTTCGACTATTTGGTTTTTACAAATGACAATTCAAATGCTCAAATAAAAGTGTTTTGGGCTTTGTATTTGAAAATATTAAGATGAACATGAAAAAGTATTTTAAATACCAGATTCTCAAATACACAGGTATTTGAACCCAGGTTTGGTGTGTGTGTGTGTGTATGCACATGTTTGTGTGTGTGTGTACTCTGTTGTTTGTGTGTGTACATGATAATCTAATTGTGAGACGTGCACTGTAAGTAATAGAGAGGTTTTGAAGACGGCTCTGTTGTTTGAATGCATGTGTATGAATAATGCCTTGACAGAGAACATTCTCACATGCTCAATCTCTTGGGTTTCTTAATATCTGCAGGCTAATACTGCACCATCTGTACTGCTCAGACTGAGAGGAGAGGGGGAAGGGAGGAAGAGAGGAGAGGAGAGAACATTCACTCTGAGGCGAGCTGAGATAGCAGTATTAGCAGCAGTGCTGTGGAGTGACCTGCCACTCTGTCTTCAATTTCAAATTCAAATGCAAAGCTCATCCATGGGGAACCTCACCTCTCTCCCTCTGTGGTCTCCCCCTCTATCCTTCTCTTTCTCCCTCTGTGGCCTCTCCCTCTATCCTTCTCTCTCTCCCTCTCTCTCTCTATTGCTCCCCCACTCGCTCTCAATTCACTTTTTCAATTTTGAAGTGCTTTGATGCCACGCCAACGGAGGGATCCCCTGAGATCGAACTGGGGGCTTCTCACCTTCCTCTTTCAATATGTCTCTCCTTTACTGTGCTATCAATCCCCATATGGCCTGTCTCAATCCTTTCTTTTCTATCTTCTATTGTTCGGGTTTTCTTGAAAAATTAGTTTCTGGATAGGGGTGAAGTATATCTTTTGTGACCTCATATTCTCTCCCTCAGCCCCTCTCCCACCTCCTACCCCTCTCTTTCTCTCTGTTGGCTGAGCCCCCATGGATCAGAGTAACACTGAAAGGTAACATGATACAGATGGAACATAGTATAAACAGAACTTCACTGAAAGAAAAATCCAGTCCTCTGAATCACTCCTCTTCTTACAAAACTATTTATGCATTTCATTGTTATTCCTTTTTTCCCCAGATTACATTAGTTCCCCTTTCGGCTTTCATTGTGTGTGTGTGTGTGTGTGTGTGTGTGTGTGTGTGTGTGTGTGTGTGTGTGTGTGTGTGTGTGTGTGTGTGTGTGTGTGTGTGTGTGTGTGTGCGTGTGTGCGTGTGTGTGTGCGTGCACCCATGTGTGTGTGCACACTTCTGTGTAAGTGTGCTCCGTGCATGCTAAAGCATATGTCTTTTATCTAAATGCTCTGTTAGCTCCAGCCCTTCTCACCATACAGCTGGTCAGTTTGTTGGGGGCAGTAGGGAGTACCTTTCCTCCCTGCTTTGGTAATTGTGTTTTTGTACGAGCCGTCCAACCAGATTAGAGTCCCCAGGACCCTGTGTCCACCTCTCTCTCATCACTATGACTACTATGGCTCCAGGGAGCTGGCGGTTAACAGCTCTCTCTGATCCTCCCATTGCCATTGGCCCCGACAAACTGCATCTGGTATAAGATCAAATTCAGAAGCAACCTGTATTTTATATATATATATATTTGTTATTCAGACTTTATCCCGGTTTCCAGGCCTGCGGGATAGAACATGAGCAGAGCAGGCTCACTGATGGCACGACTGATTAGATTGTCTTAGGGTGCTATAGCACACGCACACACACACACACACACACACACACACACACACACACACACACACACACACACACTGGACTGTGTGTGTGTGTGTGTGTGTGTGTGTGTGTGTGTGTGTGTGTGTGTGTGTGTGTGTGTGTGTGTGTGTGTGTGTGTGTGTGTGTGTGTGTGTGTGTGTGTGTGTGTGTGGAAGCTCCAGTGTAATCAGATTAATCTGTGTTAGAAGGCCTCATAGGAGATAGAGCTGTTGCTGCAATTTGAAGCATACCCAAAACCCCAAGCTCATTTGTGAAGAGTTCAAGTCTTACCCAAGCTATCCTGCCCTAAGATATCTTGAGAGACACATTAGTAATATGTGCACCACCCACCAGTTGATAACAACAAAGGCAGTGGCTCTGCAGGTCATTGGATCGATGTGAGGGGATTATTCTGGGATGGATGGGGATGTCGATAGGTCAGAGGTCAAACTCACTAATGATGAAGCTGAATTATTTCCTGTTTGGCTTGGCTTCCTTTTGCTTTTTTCCCCTCTGTCTTGTTTTCATTCTCTCTACCTCTTCCTGCTCTCAAAGTCCATTCTATATACAGTATTTATTTATCTTCTCTCATTCTCTTTCTGTCTCCTTCTACCTCTTGCTCTCTCTCTCTCTCTCTCGCTCTTTCTGCTCTCTTGTCACGCCCTGACCATAGAGAGCCCTTGTTTCTCTATGGTGTAGTAAGTCAGGGCGTGACTAGGGGGTATTCTGGTTTAAAATTTCTATGTTGTGTTCTAGTTGTATTTTCTATGTTGGTGTTTTGTATGGTTCCCAATTAGAGGCAGCTGGTAATTGTTGTCTCTAATTGGGGATCATATTTAAGTAGCTATTTTTCCCACCTATGTTTGTGGGATATTGTTTCAAGTTGCTGTGGTGTCTTTTTACGTGCTTTACTTTTTTATGTTTTGTGTTTGTGCATGTGCACCACGTAGTCACGTTTCGTTGTTCGTTTATTGATTTATTGTTTTTGCTTAAAGTTTCACTTTGTAATAAATATGTGGAACTGAACATCCGCTGCGCCTAGGTCCTGTTCTTATGACAACCGTGTCAGAATATCCCACCTACAAAGGACCAAGCAGCGTGAAAATTAGGTAAGGGAGTTTTGGACTTGGGAGGACATGAGAGGACACGAGGAGCATAGGAGGACAGCGACGACGCCTGGGACCGTGGCCACAGAAACCCCAAGATTCTTTTTTTGGGGGGGGGGGCACATGGAGCTGGCGACTGAGCAGAGGGAAGAGCCAGAGACCGTCAGGGAGGCGATAGAGAAGTGGTCGGTCGACCCAAGGAGAGTGCCAGAGCCCGCCTGGGAATCGATGGAACAGTGTGAGGAAGGATACCGGAGAATGGAGTTAGCTAGGAGTATGCGGCAACACAGGCGTTTGGAGGAGCGTCATCAATCCGGTGAAACCTTGCCGGCTCCACACATCAGATCTCCAGTGCGCCTCTCCAGCCCGTTACGTCCTGTGCCTGCTCCCTGCACTCGCCCTGAAGAGCCAGAGACCGTCAGGGAGGCAATGGGGAAGTTGGGAGAGAGAGAGATGAGAGAGATGTTGTGAAAGTGTGTTCTGCTAAACATTCGACCAGAGGATCCGGTTTCTCCGGCGACAGTCAACAGCCCGGAACCTCCGGCGACGGTCTCCTCTTCGCACTCGCCCTGAAGTGCGTGTCCCCAGTCCGGTACGTACTGTGCCTGCTCCTCGCACTCGCCCTGAAGTGCGTGTAACCAGTCCGGTGCCACCTGTACCGGCTCCACATACTAGGCCTCCAGTACGCATTCCCAGTCCGGTACGCCCTGTGTCTCCTCCTCGCACTCGCCCTGAAGTGCGTGTAACCAGTCCGGTGCCACCTGTACCGGCTCCACATACTAGGCCTCCAGTACGCATTCCCAGTCCGGTACGTCCTGTGTCTCCTCCTCGCACTCGCCCTGAAGTGCGTGTCCCCAGTCCGGTATGTCATGTGCCTGCTTCCCGCACTTGCCCTGAAGAGCATGTCACCAGTCCGGTGCAACCTGTACCGGCCCCACACACCAGGCCTCCAGTGCGCCTCCCCAGTCCGGTACGTCCTGTGTCTCCTCCTCGCACTCGCCCTGAAGTGCGTGTCCCCAGTCCGGTATGTCCTGTGCCTGCTCCTCGCACTCGCCCTGAAGAGCGTGTCACCAGTCCGGTGCAACCTGTACCGGCCCCACACATCAGGCCTCCAGTGCGCCTCCCCAGTCCGGTACGTCCTGTGTCTCCTCCTCGCACTCGCCCTGAAGTGCGTGTCCCCAGTCTGGTATGTCCTGTGCCTGCTCCTCGCACTCGCCCTGAAGAGCGTGTCACCAGTCTGGTGCCACCTGTACCGGCTCCACGTACTAGGCCTCCAGTGCGCATTCACAGTCCATAGCTTCCGGCGACGGTTCACAGTCCAGAGCTTCCGGCGATGGTTCACAGTCCAGAGCTTCTGGCGACGGTTCACAGACCAGAGCTTCCGGCGATGGTTCACAGACCAGAGCTTCCGGCAACGGTTCACAGTCCAGAGCTTCCGGCGACGGATCACAGACCAGAGCTTCCAGCAACGGTTCACAGTCCAGAGCTTCCGACGACGGTTCCCAGTCCAGAGCTTCCGGCGACGGATCACAGACCAGAGCTTCCAGCAACGGTTCACAGTCCAGAGCTTCTGACGACGGTTCCCAGTCCAGAGCTTCCGGCGATGGTTCCCAGTCCAGAGCTTCCGGTGATGTTTCACGGTCCGGAACCTCCTCCGACGGTCCCCTGGGTACTGTCAAGCCCTGACCATAGAGAGCCCTTGTTTCTCTATGGTGCGGTAGGTCAGGGCGTGACTAGGGGCTAATTGGGATTGTTGTCTCTAATTGGGGATCATATTTAAGTAGCTATTTTTTCCACCTGTGTTTGTGGGATATTGTTTCATGTTGCTGTGGTGTCTTTTTACGCGCTTTACTTTTGTTATGTTCGGATGTTTTTGAGCGCATTTGATTTATGTTGTGCTCTCCTTTTGGAACTTTAATAAAGTGCGCCTGTTTACATCACGCTACTCTCCTGCACCTGACTTCGCCTCTTTTACACACGCTGACATCTCTCTCTCTCTCTCTCTCTCTCTCTCTCTCTATCTCTCTCGGTCTGCTCTCAATTCAATTAAAGGCCTCTATTGGCATGGGAAACATATGTTAACATTGCCAAAGCAAGTGAAGTAGATAATAAATAAACAATAAAAATGAACAGATAACATCACTCACAGAAGTTCCAAAAGAATAAAGATATTTCAAATGTCATATGTCTATATACAGTGTTGTAACAATGATGTATCTCTCTCTCTCTCTCTCTTCTCTCTCTCTTCTCTCTCTTCTCTCTCTCTTCTCGCTCTCTCTTCTCTCTCTTCTCTCTCTCTTCTCTCTCTCGTCTCTCTCTCGTCTCTCTCTCGTCTCTGTGCCTTGTCTCTCTGCCTTGTCTCTCTGCCTTGTCTCTCTGCCTTGTCTCTCTGCCTTGTCTCTCTGCCTTGTCTCTCTGCCTTGTCTCTCTGCCTTGTCTCTCTGCCTTGTCTCTCTGTCTTGTCTCTCTGCCTTGTCTCTCTGCCTTGTCTCTCTCGCTCCCACAGAGTTCTCAGGTTGCGTGTAACCAAATCTATTCATTTCCTTCTCTCCTCCTCCCTCCCTCCCTCCCTCCCTCCCTCCCTCCCTCCCTCCCTCCGTCCCTCCCTCCCTCCCTCCCTCCCTCCCTCCACTAACAGTGGGGATATGTGATCCATTATGAGTCTGTGTTTGTGTGCAGGTGTTTCAGACACTGAGAGGAGAGGGGGAGGAGGGGAGTGTCTGAAAGGTTACGAAGAGATGCAGTCCTGAATGATGAATGATAATGATGGTATTTTATGCGTAAGTGCTTCCAGTGTGTGTGTCTTTTATGGAGGGTAACAAAAGAGACTACATACATTACATGGTAATTACTACGTAGCACAATCCCCATACACCATACACCATTATCTCTATACCTTACGTTGCTTTCACACCTAAACTTAAGTTGATTCACCTGAAAACTTCATCTGTTATTACAACATGATATACAGTACTGTCATGGACAAAACATGTTGATACAACAGTAGCTAAGATGGGTAGAAGTCTGTCCATAATAAAGCATTACTGTACCTTCTTAACAGCACTATCAACAAGGCAGGTCCGACAGGCTCTAGTTTTGTCGCACCTGGTCAAATGTTATTTGTCACATGCGCTGAATACAACAGGTGTAGACCTTACCGTGAAATGTTTACTTACAAGCCCTTAACCAACAATGTAGTTCAAGAAATGGACTACTGTTCAGTCGTGTGGTCAGATGCCACAATGAGGGACTTAGGGAAATTTCAATTGGCTCAGAACAGGGCAGAACAGCTGGCCCTCGGATGTACACAGAGAGCTAACATTAATAATATGCATGCCAATCTCTCCTGGCTCAAAGTGGAGGAGAGATTTACTTCATCCCTACTTGTATATGTGAGAGGTATCGACATGTTGAAAGCACCCAGCTGTCTGTTTAGACTACTAGCACACAGACACCCATGCATGTCACCAGAGGTCTCTTCACAGTCCCCAAGTCCAGAACAGACTATGGGAGCCGCACAGTACTACATAGAGCCATGACTACATGAAACTCTATTTCACATCAAGTAACTGATGCAAGCAGTAAAATTGTATTTACATTTTTTAAATAAAAATACACCTTCTGGAATAGCGGGGACTGTGAAGCAACACAAACATAGGCACAGACACATGCATACACACACATGATAACATACGCACTATACACACACGTACACATGGATTTTGTGTGGTAGATATGTGGTAGTAGCGTAAGGGCCTGAGGGCACACACTTAGTGTGTTGTGAAATCTGTTATGAATGTATTGCAATGTTTTAAAATGGTATAACTGCCTTCATTTTCTGGACCCCAGGAAGAGTAGCTGCTGCCTTGGCACCAGTCACTTCCATGGTTTTGACACATGGATCTTTTTGTTCAGAGATGAAGTTTTGCTTGACAAGTGTACTGTTTCTTTCCCTAATTTTCGCTCTCTCTGGAAGCATCATATGTGACGGGTTTGATCGTGGCTGTCTGAGGTCTATGTTTTTGTGTGGTTTGTGTGTGGTTTGTGTGTGGTTTTTGTGTGGTGTCTGTAGCCGTGTGTGTGTTTGCTTTAGATTGGAAGTAGCAATGGTTTTTAAATAAAAGCTGAAGACTGCAACCAAATCAGATCCCCATCCAGCCCACTCTCCTCACATAGCCTCACATAGGGGACTATAATACTGGCTGTCCTCAGCTCTCTGCACACTTCATGTACTGTATACAAAATGAATCAATCCCCAGAGTGACAAGAGTAGACTGTATGGCTGACTGGAAGCACAGCAACAGGACCCAGTCATCTCAGATATAGACACACACACACACACACACACACACACACACACACACACACACACACACACACACGCGCGCGCGCACGTGCGCGCACACACACACACACACACACACGCACACATGTGCGCGCACACACACACACACATACACACACACACACACACATACACACAAACGCCTACTGTTCACCTTTACACACACAGAGGACCTCCCAACCCTTTCCTCATACATACAAACCCCATGCCTCTGTCTTATACACTTTCTCCCAATCACCTTTGTGCCCATAGTGGGCCCTTTTGGGTTCTCCCTGACTGACACACATTCAGTATCACTGTGATGAGCCAGGATAGGACACAGTGTGCCAGGCGTATTATTCTAGCCTGTTCTCTAGGTACACACATTGTGGAGAAAAAACAGGGAATATCCAGGGGAAACAGGGGAAAACTTCAACCACATCTTTTGTGCTTTCTTATTAATGGATTGAATGGAGCTGCCAGTTCTCTAATAGCTACTGTCCTCATGGGTCCATCAATCTCTCTATCTCTTTTCTCTCTCTTTCTCTCCCTCTCACACACAACCACTGACAGACCACAGGTTGGCTCTGAGAT
This sequence comes from Salmo trutta, assembly GCF_901001165.1. NCBI lineage: Eukaryota > Metazoa > Chordata > Actinopteri > Salmoniformes > Salmonidae > Salmo > Salmo trutta. The sequence continues at coordinate 28,164,127 of NC_042965.1, forward strand.
AGAGGTTTAGCAGACACTGAGTATTTTTATAGCCAGAAAAATTATCCCTTTACATGAACTTGTCAGGTTTGTCCAACACCAGGTCCTGAAGGCCTGACTCTAACTAACCTATTACAACGTCACAATCCCAGCCTCGCCACAGATCGCCTACCTCACCACCCATATCTATTACTACCCCTCCCAGAGTACCATTACACACAGCTTTAGTTTCAGTCAAAAACAAGCAGCGACGATACAGAACAACACATTATCTGACATGCTGTAAAAGATCAAAGCGAAGCAGAGAATAGGAAAACAAGAGGGAGTAAGCTTATTAAGAGTTAGTCTTCATAAGAGACAAATTCAAACTTTTCTCTGGCTGTTGAGATGGAGAGGAGACAAAAACAGAGAGAGGGAGAGATACTGAGGGGGAGAGAGAGAAAGGAAGTTAGGGGATTAGAGAGGGAATGTGAAATGACTTTTTAATCATGTCATTAAAAGTACTTTGAATTATGCATTTGTTACAATGGTCCTCTCTGAGTGAAGGAGAGAATTAAGGTGGTCCAAAAAAAGAGAGAAAAGCTGACACCGTAAATGTATAAATGTCCTCCAATAGGTTTAGCTGGCTAAGCCAATCATGGCTTTTCAAATTGAATGTGATAAAGGTTGCCGGAAGTTTCGGCCAGTAGTGATACAAGATAGCAAGATTCATGTCTAGCAGCAAATGGGGAGCATGCATGAGTTATAGCAATAGGAGGCCAATACAGGGAGAACTGGCGAGAGGGTAGAAAAAGAGGGGAGGGATAAAGAGAAAAGATAACAGGGGGAAGTTAGATAAACACTGCCACTGCCCCCCCCCCCCCCCACCCACCCATCTCCCTATTTCTCTCTCTACACGGGATGGCACACTCTCTGGACATAAAACAGTGATAAAAGAAATCTGCAGGCAGGAAGAGAGAGAACAGGAAAGATACACTCAGTTATACCCCAAAGACTTAGGCAGGCAGGAAGAGAGAGATAGGGTGAGGAGATGGATACAGAGAGGGAGATTGTGGAGAAAAGAGGAACAGACAGAAAACAGAGTAAGGAAATGCAAAGCACAGAGCACACTGATAGCCCCCGAGGTAAACCGATAGAGAGAAGCGGACACTGATAGCCCCCAAGGTAAACCGATAGAGATAAGGGGACACTGATAGCCCCCACCGTAAAGCAACAGAGAGAAGGGGACACTGATAGCACCCACGGTAAAGCAACAGAGAGAAGGGGACACTGATAGCCCCCAAGGTAAACCGATAGAGAGAAGGGGACATTGATAACCCCCACCGTAAAGCAACAGAGAGAAGGGGACACTGATAGCCCCCACGGTAAAGCAACAGAGAGAAGGGGACACTGATAGCCCCCACGGTAAAGCAACAGAGAGAAGGGGACACTGATAGCCCCCACAGTAAAGCAACAGAGAGAAGGGGACACTGATAGCCCCCACGGTAAAGCGCTAGAGAGAAGGGGACACTGATAGCCAGCAAGGTAAACCGATAGAGAGAAGGGGACACTGATAGCCCCCACGGTAAAGCAACAGAGAGAAGGGGACACTGATAGCCCCCACGGTAAAGCAACAGAGAGAAGGGGACACTGATAACCCCCACGGTAAAGCAACAGAGAGAAGGGGACACTGATAGCCCCCACGGTAAAGCAACAGAGAGAAGGGGACACTGATCGCACCCACAGTAAAGCAATAGAGAAAAGGGGACACTGATAACCCCCACGGCAAAGCGATAGAGAGAAGGGGACACTGATAGCCCCCAAGGTAAAGCAACAGAGAGAAGGGGACACTGATAGCCCCCAAGGTAAAGCAACAGAGAGAAGGGGACACTGATAGCCCCCATGGCAAAGCGATAGAGAGAAGGGGACACTGATAGCCCCCAAGGTAAAGCAACAGAGAGAAGGGGACACTGATAGCCCCCATGGCAAAGTGATAGAGAGAAAAGGAGGAAAACTCCAGACCCAGACACACAAATCAGGAGGCTATCTAAAGAGCCGTCAGGGAGGGCTAAAATATTAACATCATTAAACACTGACAGCATACGGAAACAGGTCGTTACAAAGACAAACACATTAAAGGGAGATTGGGCCTCATAGTCTTGTTGTGTTACTGCCCGATACTTAGGCTCAAACTGCACCACCATCTTCTTCTCATTGGCTTCCATTATGTTGTTATTTTCGCAGCCAGACAAAGTCCCACTCTAGCAGTGGTAATAGGAAAGAGTTCAGGTGGTCCTTCACACTTCAACCAGCAAAGGAAAGGATGGGTGCGCAACAACAATGACAAAAATCCTCCCTGTGGCTCAGTTGGTAGAGCATGGTGTTTGCAACGCCAGGGTTGTGGGTTCGATTCCCACAGGGGGCCAGTAAGGGAAAAAAAATGTATGAAATGAATTGAAATGTATGCATTCACTACTGTAAGTCGCTCTGGATAAGAGCGTCTGCTAAATGACTAAAATGTAAATGTAATCACGAGAAGGGCTTACCAAGAAAAACTTCCAAAAGGACTAATTTGACGTAAAAGGAGTTGGCGCACTCAATAAAAAAAATCAAAGATGTATTTATTTTAGCTCACTTTAATCCATTGTACAGGATGCAAACAGGTGACTGACGTTTTGACGTCAAGCTGTTGTCTCCTCAGTGTGACCTGACCATTGCACTTAGCTCCTATTTATAGCCTAGTGGCTCATTGAGACACAACAATGTAAGAATATAATGATGCTAAAATGTTTCAAGGTAAATGGCCAATTATAATACAAAATAACAGTAATTATAGATAAAGGATGTGTCTCGTTAATCAATAAGCCAAGTAAAAATATACATACATGATATTTGGGTCTATGTGAACCCAGAGACACAGAGACCCCAAAAAATCAAGGCAACAACATTATAGAAACGACAGTAAAAAATCATTGTTTAGTCCCTTAGGATCCACAGTATCTAAGGAGTACTACCAGAGAGCCTCTCTTTGTTTTAGTCTATGTAAGATGTCACTTCCTCTTGGAGAAATGGGGATGTGTTCTATGGCTACAACACGCAGGGAGGAAGGTGTTGCAAGTATGGGTAACTGCAGCCCAATATGACAACAAGAGTCTGGGTGAGTGTGTGTGTCGAAAGGAGTGTGTGTGTGAAAAAATAATCAGCTAATTGGGCAGATTTGTTGCCATTCAAGAACGTTTTGCGTGGCTGATTAGACTGCACGACAACGACCAGTACACCGGGGCACTTCTTTCTCTCACATGATTTTATTTCAAGTAGGATAGCAGCCTACACAAGAAATAGTTCATGTTGATAACCATATAGATGTCACCTTAATGCATACATACAGTCTACTACACAATGAGGAGGGCATGAATGGCAACAACAACTGGACACAGTACCCTTCACTCCCGATTAACAAGCATTACTGTCAGGCAAATTACATTTACATTTACATTTAAGTCATTTAGCAGACGCTCTTATCCAGAGCGACTTACAAAATTACTGTCCTGCGACGGCGTAGGAAGTAGCTACCTAGTAGCCAATATCAGGGTGACAGCTGCACACGCATATAACGCATGAAGTACACCCATCATCAATACTTTTCATCAAAAATAAACAATCGTCAGTTTTATAACTGAACGTGTACAATTATTTTTCTAAAACAGTGAAATAGACTCAGACTGGTAAGTCCAAACACTAGCGGTATGGTAGTTGTGTGGTAAAAAACACTGCTCAATCAAAACCTCCTAACCTATAGCAGAGCGCTTTCCACACACCCACTCCTTTCCACACGCCCACAACTTTCCTTTCCACACACCCACTCCTTTCCACACGCCCACAACTTTCCTTTCCACACACCCACTCCTTTCCACACGCCCACAACTTTCCTTTCCACACACCCACTCCTTTCCACACACCCACTCCTTTCCACACACCCACTCCTTTCCACACGCCCACAACTTTCCTTTCCACACTCCCACTCCTTTCCACACGCCCACAACTTTCCTTTCCACACACCCACTCCTTTCCACACGCCCACAACTTTCCTTTCCACACACCCACTCCTTTCCACACGCCCACAACTTTCCTTTCCACACACCCACTCCTTTCCACACACCCACTCCTTTCCACACGCTCACAACTTTCCTTTCCACACGCTCACAACTTTCATTTTGAAACAACCACAGAGTAGTGCGTACGGCCCAGTACATCACTGGGGCCAAGCTTCCTGCCATCCAGGACCTCTATACCAGACGGTGTCAGAGGAAGGCCCTAAAAATTGTCAAAGACTCTTGCCACCCAAGTTAAAGACTGTTCTCTCTGCTACCGCATGGCAAGCGGTACCGGAGCGCCAAATCTAGGTCTAAGGGGCTTCTAAACAGCTTCTACCCCCAAGCCATAAGACTCCTGAACAGCTAATCAAATGGCTACCCAGACTATTTGCATTGCACCCCCCTCTTTTACGCCGCTGCTACTCTCTGTTATTATCTATGCATAGTCACTTTAATAACTCTACCTACATGTACATATCACCTCAATTACCTCGACTAACCGGTGCCCACACACATTGACTCTGTACCGGTACCCCCTGTATATAGTCTCGCTATTGATATTTAATTTGTGGTGCTACAATTAATGAAGCTTAGGATTTTGTATTCTTTACCTGTTCTTGGATGGTAATATTTTTTTGTATTGGTCATGTTGTCACAATGTACTGTACACACTGTATGCGTGTAAAAGTGTATTCCTACTCTGCAGTTTGCGGAAGATAGTAGACTTGTGGATTTCAGAATCCAAGAAGTTGATTTTTTCTTGACTTCTCTCTGCTGTGAATTTGAGATTGGGGTCAGATAAATTCACATAAGAAGTTAACTCTAAGAGGAGAGCATTAGTACCGTTCCATAACAGTAGGATGTGGTCTACAGTGGGGGAAAAAAGTATTTGATCCCCTGCTGATTTTGTTCGTTTGCCCACTGACAAAGAAAGGATCAGTCTATCATTTTAATGGTAGGTTTATTTGAACAGTGAGAGACAGAATAACAACAAAAATATCCAGAAGAACGCATGTCAGAAATGTTATAAATTGATTTGCATTTTAATGAGGGAAATAAGTATTTGACCCCCTCTCAATCAGAAAGATTTCTGGCTCCCAGGTGTCTTTTATACAGGTAACGAGCTGAGATTAGGAGCACACTCTTAAAGGGAGTGCTCCTAACCACAGCTTGTTACCTGTAAAAAAGACACCTGTCCACAGAAGCAATCAATCAATCAGATTCCAAACTCTCCACCATGGCCAAGACCAAAGAGCTCTCCAAGGATGTCAGGGACAAGATTGTAGACCTACACAAGGCTGGAATGGGCTGCAAGACCATCGCCAAGCAGCTTGGAGAGAAGGTGACAACATTTGGTGCAATTATTCGCAAATGGAAGAAACACAAAAGAACTGTTAATATCCCTCGGCCTGGGGCTCCATGCAAGATCTCACCTCGTGGAGTTGCAATGATCATGAGAACGGTGAGGAATCAGCCCAGAACTACACAGGAGAATCTTGTCAATGATCTCAAGGCAGCTGGGCCATAGTCACCAAGAAAACAATTGGTAACACACTACGCCGTGAAGGACTGAAATCCTGCAGCGCCCGCAAGGTCCCCCTGCTCAAGAATACATATACATGCCCGTCTGAAGTTTGCCAATGAACATCTGAATGACTCAGAGGACAACTGGTGAAAGTGTTGAGGTCAGACGAGACCAAAATGGAGCTCTTTGACATCAACTCAACTCGCTGTGTTTGGAGGAGGAGGAATGCTGCCTATGACCCCAAGAACACCATCTCCACCGTCAAACATGGAGGTGGAAACATTATGCATTAGGGGTGTTTTTCTGCTAAGGGGACAAGACAACTTCACCGCATCAAAGGGATGATGTACAGGGCCATGTACCGTCAAATCTTGGGTGAGAACCTCCTTCCCTCAGCCAGGGCATTGAAAATGGGTCGTGAATGGGTATTCCAGCTTGACAATGACCCAAAACACACGGCCAAGGCAACAAAGGAGTGGCTCAAGAAGAAGCACATTAAGGTCCTGGAGTGGCCTAGCCAGTCTCCAGACCTTAATCCCATAGAAAGTCTGTTGAGGGAGCTGAAGGTTCGAGTTGCCAAACGTCAGCCTCGAAACCTTAATGACTTGGAGAAGATCTGCAAAGAGGAGTGGGACAAAATCCCTCCTGAGATGTGTGCAAACCTGGTGGCCAACTACAAGAAACGTCTGACCTCTGTTATTGCCAACAAGGGTTTTGCCACCAAGTACTAAGTCATGTTTTGCAGAGGGGTCAAATACTTATTTCCCTCATTAAAATGCAAATCATTTTATAACACTTTTGACATGAGTTTTTCTGGATTTTTTTGTTGTTATTCTGTCTCTCACTGTTCAAATAAACCAACTATTCAAATTATAGACTGATCATTTCTTTGTAAGTGGGCGAACATACAAAATCAGCAGGTGATCAAATACTTTTTTCCCCCACTGTATGTATTTTTTCCAAATGGTGACATTCTGGAAATATGGGTTTTTGTGGACATCATAAATGAAGGTCTCCTCCCAGTGTCCCATATATACATTTGCATAGTTAGGAGTGTTGGCAGCTCCTATCGCTGTACCCCGATTCTGTTGGTAGAAACTGCCCACATAATGGAAGTCATTTGATGTGAGGGCTTTTTCAGTGAGAGACAGAATAAAGTCAGATGGAGGTAAGAAACCCTCCGGTCTAGTGTCAAGATAGCGAGAGGGTGCTCGTAGGCCTGCGTCATGAAGAATATTAGTGTAGAGCTACTGATTGTCAAGAGTAACCAAGATGCTTGGTTAAAACTTCCGGTTTGGAGCGAGCAGTCGCACTTCGCTTCGCTCCACAGGTAATATTACACTTCATTACATTACAACGGTTTGATTTGTTTGATCTGAGCAATTTTTCTTAGCTAGCTACATAGCCATCTTTGTATCAAAGATAATTGTGTAGTTTAGAGTAATTAGAGTAATTATCGAGGTTAGCTATTTTCGTCCTAAAGTAGTCAACACTGCTAGCTAGCTAGTCAACACTGCTAGCTAGTCAACTAGCCAACTTCTACCGACTAGCAGCACTGTAGAAACTATTACATTACAACGGAACAACTTGATTAGTGTAGTGTTAGTGTTAGTGTTAGTTAGCTAGCTACATAGTTGTCTTTGCTGTCTTTGTATCTAAGATAATTGTGTAGTTTAGAGTAATTATCGAGGTTAGCTAGCCAGCCGTGACGCGACGCCGTTGTCCAGACTCCAGACTTAGTCAACACACCTAGTCATCATCAAACCCACTGCTAGCTAGCCAACCGTTACTGACTAGCAGCGCTGTAGATACTAATACATTACAACGGAACGATTTGACTAGTGCAGTGTTAGCTAGCTAGCTACATAGTTGTCTTTGTCATAGCTTGATAATTGTGTAGTTTAGTAATTATCGAGGTTAGCTAGCCAGCTATTTCCGTCCCCCGCGACGGCATTTTTTTTTTCCAAACCTAGCCAACTATTACCGACGAGCAGCATTGTAGAAACTAAATACATTACAAAGGAACGTCTTGATTAGTGTCATGTTAGCTAGCTACAAAGTTGCTTTTGTATCATGACAAGGTGTAGTACTGAAACTATCGAGGTTACCTAGCCAGCTACACGTTCAAACAAAGTCAACAACGCAGCCACTGCTAGCTAGCCTACTCCACCAGCCAGCAGTACTGTATCATTTTCGTCATTTTAGTCAATAAGATTTTTGCAACGTAAGCTTAACTTTCTGAACATTCGAGACGTGTAGTCCACTTGTCATTCCAATCTCCTTTGCATTAGCGTAGCCTCTTCTGTAGCTTGTCAACTATGTGTCTGTCTATCCCTGTTCTCTCCCCTCTGCACAGGCCATACAAACGCTTCACACCGCGTGGCCGCTGCCACTCTAACCTGGTGGTCCCAGCGCACGACCCACATGGAGTTCCAGGTCTCCGGCAGCCTCTGGAACTGCCGGTCTGCGGCCAACAAGGCTGAGTTCATCTCAGCCTATGCTACCCTCCAGTCCCTAGACTTCCTGGCGCTGACGGAAACATGGATTACCACAGATAACACTGCTACTCCTACTGCTCTCTCCTCGTCTGCCCACGTGTTCTCGCATACCCCTAGAGCATCGAGCCAGCGGGGTGGTGGCACTGGAATCCTCATCTCTCCCAAGTGGACATTCTCTCTTTCTCCCCTGACCCATCTGTCTATCTCCTCATTTGAATTCCATGCTGTCACGGTTACCAGCCCTTTCAAGCTTAACATCCTTATCATTTATCGCCCTCCAGGTTCCCTTGGAGAGTTTATCAATGAACTTGACGCCTTGATAAGTTCCTTTCCTGAGGATGGCTCACCTCTCACAGTTCTGGGTGACTTTTACCTCCCCACGTCTACCTTTGACTCATTCCTCTCTGCCTCCTTCTTTCCACTCCTCTCCTCTTTTGACCTCACCCTCTCACCTTCCCCCCCTACTCACAAGGCAGGCAATACGCTTGACCTCATCTTTACTAGATGCTGTTCTTCCACTAATCTCATTGCAACTCCCCTCCAAGTCTCCGACCACTACCTTGTATCCTTTTCCCTCTCGCTCTCATCCAACACTTCTCACTCTGCCCCTACTCGGATGGTATTGCGCCGTCCCGACCTTCGCTCTCTCTCTCCCGCTACTCTCTCGTCTTCCATCCTATCATCTCTTCCCTCTGCTCAAACCTTCTCCAACCTATCTCCTGATTCTGCCTCCTCAACCCTCCTCTCCTCCCTTTCTGCATCCTTTGATTTTCTCTGTCCCCTATCCTCCAGGCCGGCTCGGTCCTTCCCTCCTGCTCCGTGGCTCGACGACTCACTGCGAGCTCACAGAACAGGGCTCCGGGCAGCCGAGCGGAAATGGAGGAAAACTCGCCTCCCTGCGGACCTGGCATCCTTTCACTCCCTCCTCTCTACATTTTCCTCTTCTGTCTCTGCTGCTAAAGCCACTTTCTACCACTCTAAATTCCAAGCATCTGCCTCTAACCCTAGGAAGCTCTTTGCTACCTTCTCCTCCCTCCTGAATCCTCCTCCCCCTCCCCCCCTCCTCCCTCTCTGCGGATGACTTCGTCAACCATTTTGAAAAGAAGGTTGACGACATCCGATCCTCGTTTGCTAAGTCAAACGACACCGCTGGTCCTGCTCACACTGCCCTACCCTGTGCTTTGACCTCTTTCTCCCCTCTCTCTCCAGATGAAATCTCGCGTCTTGTGACGGCCGGTCGCCCAACAACCTGCCCACTTGACCCTATCCCCTCCTCTCTTCTCCAGACCATTTCCGGAGACCTTCTCCCCTACCTCACCTCGCTCATCAACTCATCCTTGACCGCTGGCTACGTCCCTTCCGTCTTCAAGAGAGCGAGAGTTGCACCCCTTCTGAAAAAACCTACACTCGATCCCTCCGATGTCAACAACTACAGACCAGTATCCCTTCTTTCTTTTCTCTCCAAAACTCTTGAACGTGCCGTCCTTGGCCAGCTCTCCTGCTATCTCTCTCAGAATGACCTTCTTGATCCTAATCAGTCAGGTTTCAAGACTGGGCATTCAACTGAGACTGCTCTTCTCTGTGTCACGGAGGCTCTCCGCACTGCTAAAGCTAACTCTCTCTCCTCTGCTCTCATCCTTCTAGACCTATCTGCTGCCTTTGATACTGTGAACCATCAGATCCTCCTCTCCATCCTCTCCGAGCTGGGCATCTCCGGCGCGGCCCACGCTTGGATTGCGTCCTACCTGACAGGTTACTCCTACCAGGTGGCGTGGCGAGAATCCGTCTCCGCACCACGTGCTCTCACCACTGGTGTCCCCCAGGGCTCTGTTCTAGGCCCTCTCCTATTCTCGCTATACACCAAGTCACTTGGCTCTGTCATATCCTCACATGGTCTCTCCTATCATTGCTATGCAGACGACACACAATTAATCTTCTCCTTTCCCCCTTCTGATAACCAGGTGGCGAATCGCATCTCTGCATGTCTGGCAGACATATCAGTGTGGATGACGGATCACCACCTCAAGCTGAACCTCCGCAAGACGGAGCTGCTCTTCCTCCCGGGGAAGGACTGCCCGTTCCATGATCTCGCCATCACGGTTGACATCCCTTGTGTCCTCCTCCCAGAGTGCTAAGAACCTTGGTGTGACCCTGGACAACACCCTGTCGTTCTCCACTAACATCAAGGCGGTGACCCGATCCTGTAGGTTCATGCTCTACAACATTCGCAGAGTACGACCCTGCCTCACACAGGAAGCGGCGCAGGTCCTAATCCAGGCACTTGTCATCTCCCGTCTGGATTACTGCAACTCGCTGTTGGCTGGGCTCCCTGTCTGTGCCATTAAACCCCTACAACTCATCCAGAACGCCGCAGCCTGTCTGGTGTTCAACCTTCCCACGTTCTCTCACGTCACCCCGCTCCTCCGCTCTCTCCACTGGCTTCCAGTTGAAGCTCGCATCCGCTACAAGACCATGGTGCTTGCCTATGGAGCTGTGAGGGGAACGGCACCTCCGTACCTTCAGGCTCTGATCAGGCCCTACACCCAAACAAGGGCACTGCGTTCATCCACCTCTGGCCTGCTCGCCTCCCTACCTCTGAGGAAGCACTGTTCCCGCTCAGCCCAGTCAAAACTGTTCGCTGCTCTGGCACCCCAATGGTGGAACAAGCTCCCTCACGACGCCAGGACAGCGGAGTCAATCACCACCTTCTGGAGACACCTGAAACCCCACCTCTTTAAGGAATACCTGGGATAGGATAATGTAATCCTTCTAACCCACCCCCCCCCCCCCCCTTAAAAGATTTAGATGCACTATTGGATAAGAGCGTCTGCTAAATGACTTAAATGTAAATGTAATGCTTTCAGTGTGGCATCTATAGTGATGATGGCAATGCATCATACTGAGCTAGGGGTTCAAAAGGGCTACTGTTACCTGACACTATGGGACATTATGGAGGTTTATCCATACTTTAATGTTTTTTCGGTAAGCCATTATAAACAGGCAGGGTGTGGCGTAATGAGAAAGTCCTTCTCCGTTTCCGTTATCCAACCCTCACCTGTTCGCATGCTGTACAATGGATTTGCTAAAAGAAATCAATCTCGGCTTTTTTTGTTGAGTGCTCCAACACCTTTCTGCCTTGAATTAGTCATATTGGAAGTTTTCCCTGGTAAGCTCTTCTCAGTGGTAATAGGAAATCAACCCAACGTTGGATAGCTTATTGTTCCAAACAGTCCTATTGGTCCCAGACAGCAGCCAGCCAAGTGGTCCAGAGAAACTAGGTTAGAGTAGAGGTTGAGGAGGAGCATATTAAGTTCTACATGCTGCCTAAGACGGCTGTGAGTGTGAAATCCCCAAGAGTCCCCCACAAAGATAGTAAAACAAAGAAAATTCTCCATTGTGTGGACATTTCCGAGTTCCCCACGAGGACAAAGGCTATTTTAGGCTTAGGGCTTAGGTTTAGGGTTAGGGTTACAATTCAGGTTAGAATTAGGGTTGAGGTTTAGGGTTAGGGTTAGAGTTAGGGGTTAAGGCTAGGGTTAGGTTTAGGGGTTAAGGAAATTAGGATTTTGAATGGAAATACATTTTAGGTCCCCACAAGGATAGTAAAACATATGCTGTGTGTGTGTGTGTGTGTGTGTGTGTGTGTGTGTGTGTGTGTGTGTGTGTGTGTGTGTGTATAGTGTACATGTAACTGCAGGAGTTAAAGGGCACTGTATGTGTGTGGGAGTGGACAGCTGGTTGATTTTCCTCCATTCAGCCTTGCAAAGGGGTTAAAATAAGACGGAGCAGGAAACAACTTCGGAAATAATCCATCCTGAAGGAGCCAGGAGGCAGGATGGGGAATATGTCTCTCACCATTCTCTATTCCCCTCACGCAGACACACACACATACACACACACAAACAAACACACACACACACACACACACACACACACACACACACACACACACACAGTCACCTCGACTTTCAGCTCTCTGGGGAAGAAATGTGAAACTTTTTCAACATGAAATGTGAACGACGGGGTAAGATGGAGTACTCCAAAACAAAGTCATTAAAATGAATTAATCTGACACCTCTCTTCCTGCACATGCTCCCTACATCATAGCTGATCTGTCTCCCCCTTTTCCCCTCTTTCTCCCTCCCTCTTTCTCTCCATCCTCTCCCTCTTTCCCTCTCACTCTCTCTCCCTCTTTCTCTTTATCTCTCTCCATCTCCCTCTTTCTCTCTCTCGCTCTCTCCCTTTCTCTCTCTCTCTCTCGCTCGCTCTCTCGCTCGCTCTCTCGCCCTCTTTCTCTCTCTCTGTGCCTCTGTCTCGCCCTTTCTCTGCACGGCAGGGCCTCATGGCCACGGCTGTTTGGCTTCAGACATCACTAATCGCTATCGCTGCTCATCAGGCTGATGCTCACCACTGTTTGGGGCTGCCTGTGGCCAGGGTAACAGGCCTGGGAAATGGCCTCTGTCATGGGTGCTGTGGCGGCACCAACCCAAACATGGGATTTAACCCTGACGCCCATTAACAGGCATCCCGCCCCAGCTGTTCCAAACGGACAGCAGTCCTCTTTCTTTCTCTCTCTCTCTCTCTCTCTCTCTCTCTCTCTCTCTCTCTCTCTCTCTCTCTCTCTCTCTCTCTCTCTCTCTCTCAGTGCTGTGGCATGGGAGTATTATTGAGATGGTATTTGGCTGGGGTAAGCCCCTTTCTTTTTTCTTTGGAAAACAACGTGTGTGTCAGTGACCTAGATCTATCCGGGCCAGAGTTTCCACCTCATCTGTTTGTTTTTCAGTCCATACAACAGGATGAAAAACCCTCTCTATAGGTCACACTGTCAGGCCTCTCCACCCGACTGAAGATGAAGTGAAGTTTGGAGGAGCGCTGCAGGAAAAGGCCAAGTCCTTCTGAGATAATTCACACTGATGCTGTTGGCTCCACACAGACTCACTCCTAACCTCCTACGTTTCACTCCCGTTCCATCTCCTCCTCCCTTCTTCTCATATTCCTCCTCCTTCACCCTCTCTTCCACCTCCTCCTATTTCTTCTTCTCCTTCTGCTCTTCCACCTCCTTCTGCTCCTCCTTATCCTCCTCCTCCTCTTCTTAAACTAGTTGTCTGTGATTTAGACCTTAGACCTTTGTCGTCCTGCTAGAGATTGGGGTTTCTTCAAATAATTTTCAGTGTTGTGAGAAGAAAGCACATAAAGCACAACTCCTTGTTTATTTCTAATTCTTAGTGATGTACAGGACAGCCAAAATAAAGGAAACACAAACATAAAGTGTCTTAAGGTGTTTGGCCACCACGAGCCGCCAGAACAGCTTTAATGCACCTTGGCATAGATTCTACAAGTGTCTGGAACTCTATTTGGTGTTTTGTTGATGGTGGTGGAAAACTCTCCCATAAGTGTTTGATTGGGTTGAGATCTGGTGACTGACAGACACACACTTTAAACCCCCTATGGTCCCCTCTTTCAAAGTCCCTGGGATCTCTTCTTCTAGCCATGGTAGGCAAAATAATGGCCAACTAGGCATTTTTATATATGATCCTAAGCATGAGATCTTAATTGCTTAATTAACTCAGAAACCACACCTGCATGGAAACACCTGCTTTAAATATACTTTATATCCCTCTTTTACTGAAGTGTTTCTATTATTTTGGCAGTTACCTGTAACTTATTGGCTGTAGACTGTTGATAAATATGTCATTGTGCTGCTGGAGGGGTTCTTCTTTTCAGTGATCCTCTGCCCTCACACAGAAAATTAAATAAAATGAGATCTCCTGCAGTGAGAGGAGATGAGAAAACAAAATGGTGAAGTTCAGAGGCGAGGGCAGGGAGGATGTTGGAGGGTGGAACACTTGGCTTCAGCAGTGTAATGGTGCCTGGAGAAGTGGGTATATTCTAATTTTGCTAAACAAAATTGCCAAACGGCCCACATGACAAACGGAAAAGCGCCCTGTGTGAACATTTCTCTGAGAAACAGTTACATACACTCTGAATGACATAAAATGATCAATCCCATATTGGTCTTTCACAGTCAGGCCAACCCAAGCTGTACTGTTCATATTGGTCTTTCACAGTCAGGCCATCCCAAGCTGTACTGTTCATATTGGTCTTTCACAGTCAGGCCAACCAAAGCTGTACTGTATTTTTCTAAATAAAATGCAGTCACACCTTTTTTATAGAAAAACAACAAAATTTGATGATCTAAGTCCTTAACAATGCTTAAATCACATCATAATAACACATTTGAGGTCTGGGAAACATCTAAGAAGTGTAGATTTTTTAAATGTAGTTACCCTTTAATTCAAGTGCACAGGCACCTAGCACTGTTGTTTGGTTAGCTGGGTTCTGGAGCACTTGATATGGAGTTTACAAATCAAATGGCCACTGGATTGATGCAAATAGTCATACTATCATTCTACCAGGTTGGCATAGACTACTTTGTAGCTAGTTAACATTTAACTGAGAAGGTTTTTGGGAAAGCCTTTCTATCTACCAGAAGACAGTTAGGCCTATCATTAGTATCGCTATATTTTTTCCTGCTCCTTTTAAATTATTTATTCTGTAACTTTTCATACTTAAGTATAATTTTAGAACTTATATTTTCTTTTGATACTTAAGTTTATTTAAAACCAAATACTTTCAGACTTTCAGTGGTGTAAACTACTGAAGTACCTGTACTTTACTATTTATATTTTAACTTTAACTTTTACTTCACTGCATTCCTAAAGCAAATAATTTGCTTTTTACTCTGTAAATTTCCCCTGACACTCAAAGTACTCGTTCTATTTTGAATGCTTAGTAAAACAGGAACATTTTACAATTCACACACTTATCAAGAGAACATCCCTGGTCATCCCTACTGCCTCTGATCTGACAGAACACAAATACTTTGCAAATGATGTCTGAGTGTTGGAGTGTGCCTCTGGTTATCCGTAAAAAAATATATATTAAATGGTGCTGACTGGTTGGTTGATATAAGGAATTTTGAATGACTTATACTTTTGATACTTAAGTATATTTTAGCAATTACATTTACTTTTGAAACTTAAGTGTATTTAAAAACAAATACTTTTAGACTTTCAGTGGTGTAAACTACTTAAGTAAAAATAATTTAAAGTACTGCTAAAATCGTTTTTAAGGGGTACCTGTACTTTATTATTTATATTTGTTTCAACTTTTACTTTTACTTCACTACATTCCTAAAGAAAATAATGTACTTTTTGCACCATACATTTTCCTTGACACCCAAAACTACTTGTTTTATTTTCCAATTCAAGCACTTATCAAGACCACATACCTCGTCATCCCTACTTCCTCTGATCTGGCGGACTCACTAAACACAAATGCTTCATTTGTAAATGATGGTTGAGTGTTGAAGTGTGCCTCTGGCTATCCGTAAAAAAAGAAAATGTAATGGTGCTGTCTGGTTGGTTAATATTAGGAATTTTAAATGATTTATACTTTGATACTTAAGTATATTTTAGCAATTACATTTACTTTTGATACTTAAGTATATTTAAAACCAAATTCATTTGGACTTAAACTCAAGCAGTATTTTACTGGGTGACTTTCACTTTTATTTAAGTAATTTCCTATTAAGACATCTTCATTTTTACTGAAGTTTGACAATTGGGTACTTTTTCCACCACTGTAAAGTAGCCTATAGCCAAAATCCCACCATTAATTTGTGGAGGCTACTTCCTCATGTGCGTTCTCCTGTTTCATTGGTTTTCTTTCAACTTTCTTTCATTGTCTAGCAGCCAAAGGCCTTATTCTAGTCATATTAGCAACCCATGATAGTTGTTGCATCTTTAGATTTCCCCTCTTTCTAAATTTATAACGGATATCTCCACCTCTGTCCGTGAAACAGCTCACATGTGCGGTGCACATTTTAGAGCAGTGTTTTCCTGCTAACTGCATTTTGGAACATTTGCTCTTAGGTCTATCACCTTAGGCACCTTGCTGTGCCTAAAATGTGACAAAATAATAATTTATCAACATTTTAAGCTAAACATTCTGATCTGTTCCATCAGCCTTATTAATTGATGTGGTGTACAGTATACCTCCACTATACTACTATGATACTCATCGTGGGAATTAAGAAGTGAGTATACGCAATGCCCACTGAAAAATAAATGGGTATACGGCATATACCTGCGTATACCCTCCACTACACCACTGCCGAGCTTTGTTTGGATCTATCTGCCTGGTTAAACCGTAACCCTGGACACTTCAGGCCTGAACAGCCAGTAACAACTAAACCTACTGGTAAAGGAGAGGCAGTGTTTGCCACCCTGAGAGGGCTGTGGCTGTGGGTTCCTGTGACCGGTTCTGAGCCACGCACTGTGACCCATTCTGCAACGCATCACACTACTCTTGGGCGTCCTTCCCTCCCTCCCACTCTCCGGCTGCCTCTCCTTCTCTGTCCGTCACAATCTACCTTCCTGTCTTTGTGCGAGCCTTTGCTCCCTTCCAGGAATTCTCTTGGAGGAAGTGTTGCGTTTCTGCTCTGATAACACCTCGCTTACCCCCTCACTCACACACATATACATACACATAGGCCTATACAGTATATGCACACAAATACACATACTAATTAAATCAAATCAAAATGTATTTGTCAAATGCACCGAAAACAACAGGTGTAGGTGAAATGCTTACCTACAAGCCCTTAACCAACAATGCAGTCTTAAGGAAAATAGCCCCCAAAAATATGAAATAAAAGTAACAAATAATTAAAGAACAGCAGTAAAATAACAATAGCGAGGCTATATACAGGTGGTACCGGTAAAGAGAGAACAGTCTATGACTAGGGTGGCTGGAGTCTTTGTCCATTTTTAGGGCCTTCCTCTGACACCGCCTGGTATAGAGGTCCTGGATGGCAGGAAGCTTGGCCCCAGTGATGTACTGGGCCGTTCGCACTACCCTCTGTAGTGCCTTGCGGTCGGAGGCTGAGCAGTTGCCATACCAGGCAGTGATGCAATGGGTTAGGATGCTCTCAAAGGTGCAGCTATAGAACCTTTTGAGGTTCTGAGGACCCATGCCAAATCTATTCAGTCTCCTGAGGGGTAATAGGTTTTGTCGTGCCCTCTTCACAACTGTCTTGGTGTGCTTGGACCATGTTAGTTTGTTGGTGATGTGGACGCCAAGGAACTTGAAGCTCTCAACCTGCTCCACTACAGCCCCGTCGATGAGAATGGGGGCATGCTCAGTCCTCCATTTTCCTGTAGTCCACAATCATCTCCTTTGTCTTTATCACGTTGAGGGAGAGGTTGTGGTCCTTTGCACCACATGGTCAGGTCTCTGACTTCCTTCCTATAGGCGGTATCGTCGTTGTCGGTGATCAGGCCTACCACTGTTGTGTCATCGGCAAATGAATGATGGTTTTGGAGTCGTGCCTGGCCGTGCAGTTATGAGTGAACAGGGAGTACAGGATGGGACTGAGCACACACACCGGAGGGGCCCCTGTGTTAAGAATCAGTGTGGTGGATGTGTTGGATGCGGATGCGCCCCCTTACCACCTGGGGGCGGCCCGTCAGGAAGTCCAGGATCCAGTTGCAGAGGGATTTATTTAGTCCCAGGGTCCTTAACTTAGTGATGAGGTTTGAGGGCACTGGTCAATGAATAACATTCTCACATAGGTGTTCCTTTTGTCCAGGTGTGAAACGGCAGTGTGGAGTGCAATAGAGATTGCATCATCTGTGGATCTGTTGGGGTGGTATGCAAATTGGAGTGGGTCTAGGGTTTCTGGGATAATGGTGTTGATGTGAGCCATGACAAGCCTTTCAAAGCACTTCATGGCTACAGATGTGGTCTGCTTGAAACATGTTTGTATTACAGACTCAGACAGGGAGAGATTGAAAATGTCAGTAAAGACAGTTGCCAGTTGGTCAGCACATGCTCGGAGTACACGTCCTGGTGATCCATCTGGCCCTTCGGCCTTGGGAAGGTTGACCTGTTTAAAGGTCTTACTCACATCGGCTGCGGAGAGAGTGATGACACAGTCGTCCAGAACAGCTGATGTTCTCATGCATGTTTCAGTGTTACTTGCCTCAAAATGAGCATAGAAGTAATTTAGCTTGTCTGGTAGGCGTGTGTCACTGGGCAGCTCTCGGCTGTGCTTCCCTTTGTAGTCTGTAATAGTTTGCTAGCCATGCCACATCCGACGAGCGTCGGAGCCAGTGTAGTACGATTTGATCTTACTCCTGTATTGACTCTTTGCCTGTTTGATAGTTCGTCGGAGGGTATAGCGGGATTTCTTATAAGCTTCCGGGTTAGAGTCCCGCTCCTTGAAAGCACCAGCTCTACCCTTTAGCTCAGTGCGGATGTTGACTGTAATCCATGGCTTCTGGTTGGAGTATGTACGTACAGTCACTGTGGGGACGACATGATCGACGCACTTATTGATGAAACTATTGACTGGTGTACTCCTCAATGCCATCGGAAGAATCCCAGAACATATTCCAGTCTGTGCTAGCAAAACAGTCCTGTAGCTTAGCATTCGTTTCATCTGACCTCTTTTTTTATTGATCAAGTCACTGGTGATTCCTGCTTTCATTTTTTTCCTGCTTTAATGCTTGTATGCAGGAATCAGGAGGATAGAATTATGGTCAGATTTGCCAAATGGAGGGCGAGAGCTTTGTATGCGTCTCTGTGTGTGGAGTAAAGGTGGTCTAGAGTTTTTTTCCTCTGGTTGCAGATGTGACATGCTGGTAGAAATGAGGTAAAACAGATTTAACTTTCACTGCATTAAAGTCCCCGGCCACTAGGAGCGCGGCCTCTGGATGAGCGTTTTCCTGTTAGCTTATGGCCGTATACAGCTCATTGAGTGTGGTCTTAGTGCCAGCATCGGTTTGTGGTGGTAAATAGACAGCTATGAAGAATATAGATGAAAATCTCTAGGTAGATATTGTGGTCTACAGCTTATCATGAGATACTATACCTCAGGCGAGCAAAACCTTGAGACTTCCTTAGATATCATGCACCAGCTGTTGTTTATAAATTTACATAGACTGCCACCCCTTGTCTTACCAGAGGCTGCTGTTCTATCCTGCCGCTACAGCATATAACCCGCTAGCTGTGTGTTATTCATGTCGTCATTCAGCCACAACTCGGTGAAACATACGCTATGACAGTTTTTAAATCAAATCAAATCAAATGTTATTGCTCACATACAGATGGTTAGCAGATGTTAATGCGAGTGTAGCGAAATGCTTGTGCTTCTAGTTCCGACAGTGCAGTAATATCTAACAAGTAATCTAACAATTCAACAAAAACTACTTAATACACACAAATCTAAAGGGATGGAATTAGAATATGTACATATAAATATATGGATGAGTGATGGCCGAGCGGCATAGGCAAGGTGCAATAGATGGTATAAGGTACAGTGTATACATATGAGATGAGTAATGTAAGATATGTTAACATTATTAGAGTGGCATTGTTTAAAGTGACTAGTGATCCATTTATTTAAGTGGCCAGTGATATGAGTCTCTATGTAGGCAGCAGCCTCTCTGAATTAATGATTGCTGTTTAGCAGTCTGATGGCCTTGAGATAGAAGCTGTTTTTCAGTCACTCAGTCCCAGCTTTGATGCACCTGTACTGACCTCGCCTTCTGGATGGTAGTGGGGTGAACAGGCAGTGGCTCGGGTGGTTGTTTTCCTTGATGATCTTTTTGGCCTTCCTGTGACATCGGGTGCTGTAGGTGTTGAGGAGGGCAGGTAGTTTGCCCCTGGTGATGTGTTGGGCAGACCGCACTACCCTCTGGAAAGCCTTGCAGTTGAGGGTGGTGCAGTTGCCGTACCAGGCGGTAATACAGCCCGAAAGGATGCTCTCGATTGTGCATCTGTAAAAGTTTGTCAGGGCTTTAGGTGACAAGTCAAATTTCTTAGGTCTCCTAAAGTTGAAGAGATGCTGTTGAACCTTGTTCACCACACTGTCTGTGTGGGTGGACCATTTCAGTTTGTCTGTGATGTGTATGCCAAGGAACTTTCCGCCTTCTCCACTACTGTCCCTTCGATGTGGATGTGGGGGTGTTTCCTGAAGTCCAAGATCATCTCCTTTTTTTTGTTGACGTTGAGTGAGAGGTTGTTTTCCTGACACCACACTCCGAGTGCCCTCACCTTCTCCCTGTAGGCTGTCTCGTCGTTGTTGGTAATCATCTGAAAACTTGATGATTGAGTTGGAGGCGTGCATGGCCACACAGTCATGGGTGAACAGGGAGTACAGGAGGGGGCTGAGCACGCACCCTTGTGGGGCCCCAGTCTTGAGGACCAGCGAAGTGGAGATGTTGTTTCCTACCTTCACCACCTGGGGGTGGCCCGTCAGGAAGTCCAGGACCAAATTGCACAGGGCGGGGTTGAGACCCAGGGCCTCGTGCTTAATGATGAGCTTAGAGGGTACTATGGTGTTAAATGCTGAGCTGTAGTCAATGAACAGCATTCTTACATAGGTATTCCTGTTGTCCAGATGGGATCGGGCAGTGTGCAGTGTGATGACGATTTCATTGTCTGTGGACCTGTTAGGGCGGTATGCAAACTGAAGTGGGTATAGGGTGGCAGGTAAGGTGGTGGTGATATGATCCTTGACTAGTCTCTCAAAGTAATTCATGATGACAGAAGTGAGTGCTATGGGGCGGTAGTCATTTAGTGCAGTTATCTTAGCCTTCTTGGGTACAGGAACAATGGTGGCCATCTTGCAGTATGTGAGGACAGCAGAATGGGATAGGGAGCGATTGAATATGTCTGTAAACACACCAGCCAGCTGGTCTGAGCATGCTCTGAGTATGCGGCTAGGGATGTCGTCTGGGCCAGCAGCCTTGCGAGGGTTAACACATTTAAATATCTTACTCACGTCGGCCACGGAGAAGGAGAGACCACAGTCCTTGTTAGTGGGCTACGGCAGTGGCACTGGTGTATTATTCTCAAAGTGGGCAAAGAAGGTGTTTAGTTTGTCTGGAAACGAGACATCGGTGTCTGTGACATGTCTGGTTTTCTTTTTTGTAGTCCGTGATTTCCTGTAGACTCTGCCACATACATCTCGTGTCTGAGCCGTTGAATTGCGACTCCATTTTGTCCCTATACCAACATTTCGCTTGTTTGATTGCCTTGCGGAGGGATTAACTACGCTGTTTATATTCGTCCATATTCCCAGTCCTCTTTCTAAGATTAAATGCGGTGGTTCGCGCTTTCAATTTTGCGCTAATGCCGCCATCCAGCCACGGTTTCTGGTTAGACACAGTAGGTATAACATCTCCAATGCACTTCCTTATAAACTCACTCACCAGCGTACAGATCGATGTTATTCTCTGAGGCTACCCGGGAACATTTCACAGTCCGTGTGATCAAAACAATCTTGAAGCATGGATTCCAATTGGTCAGACCCGTATTGAATGGTTCTAGTCACGGGTACATCCTGTTTGAGTTTCTGCCTATAAGACGGTAGGAGCAAGATGGAGTCGTGGTCGGATTTGCCGAAGGGAGGGCGAGGGAGGGCCTTGTATCCATCACGGAAGTTAGAGTACCAGTGATCGAGTGTCTTGCGCTCACGAGTGCTGCAATCAATATGCTGATAGAATTTAGATAGCCTTGTTCTCAAATTTGCTTTGTTAAAATCCCCAGCTACAACCAATGCAGCTTCAGGATTTATGGTTTCCAGTTTACATAGAGTCCAGTGAAGTTCCTTGAGGTCAATCATGGTGTCTGCTTGAGGGGGTATATTCAGTTGAAGTCAGAAGTTTACATACACCTGACATTTAAACTCAGTTTTTCACAGTTCCTGACATTTAATCCTAGTATTTTAATAATGTGAAATGTCAGAATAATAGTAGAGCAAATTATTTATTTCAGCTTTTATTTCTTTCATCACATTCCCAATGGGTCAGAAGTTTACATACGATCAATTAGTATTTGGTAGCATTGCATTTAAATTGTTTAACTTGGGTCAAACGTTTCGGGTATCCTTCCACAAGCTTCCCACAATAAGTTGGGTAAATTTTGGCCCATTCCTCCTGACAGAGCTGGTGTAACTGAGTCAGGTTTGTAGACCTCCTTGCTTGCACTCGCTTTTTCAGTTCTGCCCACAACATTTCTATAGGATTGAGGTCAGGGTTTTGTGATGGCTATTCTAATACCTTGACTTTGTTGTCCTTAAGCCATTTTGCCACAACTTTGGAAGTATGCTTGGGGTCATTGTCCATTTGGACATTATGGCCAAACAGTTCTATTTTTGTTTCATCAGACCAGGGGACATTTCTCCAAAAAGTATGATCTTTGTCCCCATGTGCAGTTGCAAACCGTAGTCTGGCTTTTTTATGGCGGTTTTGGAGCAGTGGCTTCTTCCTTGCTGAGTGGCCTTTCAGGTTATGTCGATATATGACTCATTTTTCTCTAGATATAGATACTTTTGTACCTGTTTCCTCCAGCATCTTCACAAGGTCCTTTGCTGTTGTTCTGGGATTGATTTGAACTTTTCGCACCAAAGTATGGCCGGAGTTTGATCGGGTGAGCAGAAGGACTTGAGTTCCTGTATGTTGTTATGATTACACCATGAGTCATTAATCATGAAGCATACACTCCCCCCTTCTTTTTCCCAGAGAGGTGTTTATCTTTGTCGGCGCGACGCATGAAGAAGCCCAGTGGCTGAACCGACTCCGACAATGTATCCCAAAAGAGACATGTTTCCATGAAACAGAGAATGTTACGATCTCTGATGTTTCTCTGGAAGGCAACCCTTGCTCTAATTTTGTCTACCTTGTTGTCAAGAGACTGAACATTGGCAAGTAGTATACTCTGAAACAGTGGGCGGTGTGCACTACCAGGAGGCCGCTCTCTCTGCCTCTTCTGCAGCGACGTTGTTTTGGATCGGCTTCTGGGATTAGATCCACTGTCCTGGGTGGTGGTCCGAACAAAGGATCCGCTTCGTATTCCTGGTCATAATGTTAGTAAGTTGACGTCACTCCTATATCCAATAGTTCTTCCCGGCTGTATGTAACAACACTTAAGATTTTCTGGGCTAACAATGTAAGAAATAATACATAACAAAACGAAATACTGCAAAGTTTCCTAAGGACTCGAAGCAAGGCGACCATCTCTGTCGGCACCATCTTTATATGATGTCCCGTTGGTGGGCTATACATGCTTCTAGTTCGGTTACTTTATTATCCAGCGATTGTACATTGGCCAATAGTACTGATGGCAAAGGCAGATTAGCCACTCGTCGCCTGATCCTCATAAGGCACCCTGATCTCTTTCCTCGAAAGCTCTGTCTCTTTTTCCTGCGAATGATGGGGATGAGGGCCTGTTCGGGTGTCTGGAGTAAATCCCTCTCGTCCGACTCATTAAAGAAAAATTATTTGTCCAATTCAAGGTGAGTAATCTCTGTTCTGATGCCCAGAAGCTCTTTCGGTCGTAAGAGAAAGTAGCAGCAACATTAAGTACAAAATAAGTTACAAACAATGTGAAAAAACAAAGATAATAGCACAGTTGGTTAAGAGCCCATAAAACGACAGCAATCCCCTCCGGCACCATTATCATATTTTCACGACTTCCGCCGAAGTCTGTCCCTCTCCTTGTTCGGGTGGCGTTCGGCGGTCGACGTCACCAGCCTTCTAGCCATCGCCGTTCCACTTTTCATTTTCCACGTAATTTCTTTGTCTTACACACCTGGTTTCACTCACCCAATTACTTGTTCATTATTTAACCCTCTGTTCCCCCATGTTTGTTTGTGAGTGATTGTTCGTTGTAAATCGGTCAGTTATTGTGGGCTCACTATATTGCTTTGTATTTGTGTATTTTGAGTAAAGTACGTTCATTACTCATATCTGCTGTCCTACGCCTGACTCTCTACACCAGCTTCACACAGGACTATTACAGAATCATTCACCACCGAATGGAGTCAGCAGGAGCAGACGCCGTCCCTGTGGCGGTCGAGGAGCGCGCCCAGCAGCACGCGACCATATTGCAACGTCTGGGCACCACCATGGATTGCGTGCTGCAGACGATTGATCGTTGGGAGAGAGGAGGAGATTTTCCAGCGCCTCCACCAGCCCCACTGCAGCAGGCCCCACTGTCCACCCCTCCTTCACCCGGTCCCAGCAGGATTCGACTCGCGCTCCCGAGGGAGTATGATGGGATGGCTACTGGATACCAGGGGTTCCTACTCCAGCTGGAGCTCTACCTGGCGACCGTCCACCAGGCTCTTTCGGGACGTGAGAGCGTGTCCGCCTTCATCTCCTGCCTCTCAGGCAAAGCCCTGGAGTAGGCCAACGCCGTATGGAGTGAAGGAGACGCGGCATTAGACCATTACGCAGCGTTCACCTGCCGCTTTCGGGCAGTGTTCGACCACCCACCTGAGGGTCGAGCGGCGGGTGAACGTCTATTCCACCTGAGACAAGGGACGAGGAGTGCGCAGGACTTCACTTTGGACCCTGGCCGCCAGCGCGGGATGGATCAAAAGGGCCCTGATCGATAACTACCGGTGCAGTCTACGCGAGGACATCCGTCGGGAGTTGGCCTGCCGAGACACCACCCTCACGTTGGACCAGCTGATGGACCTGTCCATCCAGCTGGACAACCTAATGGCTACCCGCATACGTCCGGATCGGGTCCTGTCAGTTCCATCCCCCAGCACCTGCACTCCGACGCCCATGGAGCTGGGAGGTGCTGCGCTTAGGGCGACGGAGGAGGGGTCATTCCCTGCACCATCTGTGGCCACAGAGGGCACACTGCTGGTCGGTGCTGGGGGGGTTCCTCAGGGAGACGAGGCAGCAGGCTGGGCATTATCGTGTCACCGAAGGTGAGTCGACACCAGGCTCACCCAGAGCCCCCTGTTGCTCACATGTATGTGTTTATTAAATTTCCTGCGTTTTCCCCGCATTCCCAGCATAAGGCACTCGTAGATTCAGGCGCAGCTGGGAATTTTATTGACCGTTCATTTGCCCATAGTTTAGGGATCCCCATTGTTCCTGTGGATATGCCCTTCCCTGTGCACGCCATAGATAGTCGACCATTAGGGTCAGGGCTGATTAGGGAGGCCACCGCTCCACTAGAAATGGTTACACTGGAGGGTCACAAGGAGAGAATCAGTCTCTTCCTTATTGATTATCCTGCGTTTCCCGTGGTGCTGGGCCTACCCTGGTTGGCCTGTCATGACCCCACTCTTTTGTGGCAACAGAGGGCTCTCAAGGGGTGGTCATGAAAGTGCTCAGGGAGGTGTGTAGGGGTTTCCATCGGTGCGACTACGGTGGAAAGTCCAGACCAGGTCTCCACCGTGCACATCCCCTCAGAATATGCCGATTTGGCTCTTGCCTTCTGTAAGAAGAAGGCGACTCAATTACCACCCCACCGACGGGGGGATTGTGCGATAAATCTCCTGGTAGACGCAGCACTTCCCAGGAGTCACGTGTATCCTCTGTCACAGGAGGAGACGGCGGCTATGGAAACATGTCTCCGAATCCCTGGGGCAGGGATACATTTGGCCCTCCACTTCACCTGACTCCTTGAGTTTATTTTTTTGTGAAGAAGAAGGATGGAGGTCTGCGCCCATGTATTGACTATCGGGGTATCAATCAGATCACTGTGAGGTACAGCTACCCGCTGCCTCTCATTGCCAGTGCGATCGAGTCAATGCACGGGGTGCGCTTCTTCACAAAGTTGGATCTCAGCAGCACTACAGGGTGTAGTGGTGTATATCGACGACATTCTGATATACTCCACTACACGCGCCGAGCATGTGTCCCTGGTGCGCAGGGTGCTTGGTCGACTGTTGGAGCATGACCTGTACGTCAAGGCTGAGAAATGTCTGTTCTTCCAACAGTCCGTCTCCTTCCTAGGGTACCGCATTTCCACTTCAGGGGTGGAGATGGAGAGTGACCGCATTTCAGTCATGCGTAATTGGCCGACTCCCACCCCAGTATAGGAAGTGCAGCGGTTTCTAGGATTTGCCAATTACTACCGGAGGTTTATCCGGGGTTTAAGGCCAGGTAGCGGCTCCCATTACCTCACTGTTGAAGGGGGGACCGGGGCGACTGCACCGTGCTGGCTCATCCGGATCCCTCTTTGGCGTTCATAATGGAGGTGGACGCGTCCGAGGCTGGGATAGGAGCCGTGCTCTCTCATCGCTCGGGCACACCTCCAAAGCTCCGCCCCTGTGCTTTCTTTTCGAAGAAGCTCAGCCCGGTGGAGTGATTTTATGATGTGGGTGACCGGGAGCTGTTGGCTGTTGTCAAGGCTCTGAAGGCGTGGAGACATTGGCTTGAGGGGGCTAAACACCCTTTTCTCATCTGGACTGACCACCGCAATCTGGAGTATATACGGGCGGTGAGGAGACTGAACCTTCGCCAGGCAAGGTGGGCCATGTTCTTTACCCGTTTTGTTTTCACTCTGTCCTACAGACTAGGTTCCCAGAACGCTAAGGCAGATGCACTGTGCTGGATGTATGACACAGAGGAGCAGTCCATGGATCACACTCTGGTGGCACAGGTGGTGTGGGAGCTGGATGCCGACATCGAGCGGGCGTTAAGCACAGAGCCCACTCCCCCCCAGTTTCCAGCTGGGTGTCTGTACGTTCCGTCTGCTGTCCGTGACCGTTTGATCTATTGGGCCCACGCGTCACCCTCCTCTGGTCATCCTAGCATCGGTCGGACGGAAGTTACAACTCCTACCCACCCACTACGGCCGTGGTCGCACCTGTCGGTGGACTTCCTGACGGATCTTCCTCCCTCACAGGGCAATCGGATCGGTTTTCTAAGTCCTGCCGTCTCCTCCCTTTGCCCGGTCTCCCTACGGCCCTACAGACTGCGGAGGCCCTGTTCACTCATGTCTTCCGGCACTACGAGGTGCCTGAGGACATAGTCTCTCATCGGGGTCCCCAGTTCACGTCCAGGGTCTGGAGGGCGTTCATGGTACGTCTGGGGTCTCGGTCAGCCTTACCTCAGGGTTTCACCCCGAGAGTAACGGGCAGGTGGAGAGAGTAAACCAGGATGGGGGTAGGTTTCTGCGGTCATATTGCCAGGACCGGCCGGGGGAGTGGGCGGCGTTCATCAGAGAGATGGCCCACTCTGCCACTCATCTACTAACCTCTCCCCCTTCCAGTGCGTACTGAGGTATCAGCCGGTTCTGGCACCTTGGCATCAGAGCCAGATCGAAGCTCCTGCGGGGGACAAATGGTTTAATCGCTCGGAGGAGACCTGGGACGCCACCCATGTGCACCTGCAACGGGCCATGAGGCGGCAGAAGGCGAGCGCCGACCACCACCGCAGCGAGGCCCCGGTGTTCGCACCGGGGGACCGGGTCTGGCTCTCGACCCGAAACCTGCCCCTCCGCCTGCCCTGCCGGAAGCTGGGCCCGCGGTTTGTGGGGCCATTCCATTACACACATGCACGCACACGCACTCACACCCACTAACACACTAATACACATAATTCACATAATACACGCACGCACATATGCGCGCGCGCACACACACACACAAACATTTCTTGTCTACAAACCCCATGATATTGGTGTCCATGACCATATTGGCCAGGTATCTGCTTTATCTGCTATTGAAGCGTTCCCAGGTTATTTAGATCATTGCTAAAACAGGAGACTGATCCTCTAATACATTTTCAGTTATCCTTTTACAGCTGGCCAATGGGTTTGTCCCAAATTGTACCATATTCCCTGGTCAAAAGTAATGCACTATAAAGGCAATTGGGTGCCATTTGGGACACATAAATTACCAGAGGAGCTGATGAAGATGAACTTGTTCTAGAATGAAGTTACAAAGCAGCCTTGATTATGTACAAAGTCACATTGCTTATCTTGATTGGATTTCAGGGCCCACGCATGCAAAACAACAACAAGGTAACAGAGCTCTATCACATTGTGAATATACTCATTTAGTCTGTCCTAACCCAGAGCTAAGGTGGGCACTAATGCCGATTCATCTGTAACATACATTCATATCAGTGCATTTAAATGATCATAGTCCTCAACCCTGGAAGGTCCTTGCATCATTGAAGTCATAATTTTGACGAGGCAAGTCACTCCAAGTCATAATTCAACTTCAGGTTTTTGGTAAGTAGGACAAACATCAGGGCTTGTGACGGGCCTGGTAGAGGAAGTGCTGTACTATGGCTTTGGTATGGTCGGTCGGTGGAGGAGGCATGGTCTACAGAAGGAAATCCAGGGTCAGAGGTTGTGTACACTCTTAGAAAAAAAGGTTATATCTAAAATCAAAAAGGGTTATGGTCTACTGTCCCCATAGGAGAACCCTTTAAAGAGTCCCTTTTGGTTCACTGTAGAACCTTTTCGGTTCCAGGTAGAACGCTTTTGTGTTCCATGTTGAACCCTTTCCCCAGACTGTTTTACATGGAACCCAAGAGAGTTCTACCTGGAACCGAAAAAGGTTCTCTTATGGGTACAACCGCATAGGAGAACCTTTTGGAGCCCTTTTTTCTAAGAGTGGAAGTGAGGGCAGGATGTTCTCCTCTTCCTTGCCTTCACTGCCCTTGCCTCAGTTGAGACTGCTGACAATGATCCCA
This sequence comes from Salmo trutta, assembly GCF_901001165.1. Lineage (NCBI taxonomy): Eukaryota > Metazoa > Chordata > Actinopteri > Salmoniformes > Salmonidae > Salmo > Salmo trutta. Next base: position 28,192,724 of record NC_042965.1, read on the forward strand.
ATGATCCCAGTCCCAGCTAGTGCAGGCGAAAAGCCTTGAACCTATACTGCTGACAAGGTTTAACCACACACACGTACACACCTACATTTGGCTACATACACACACAAGCACACATATGCACCTACACATGCACCTTTTAACACACATGTGCGCACGCACACCACAGGCTCATAGTAATGGCTGGAACAGAATAAATGGAATGGTATCGAACGCATCAAACATGATTTTCATGTGTTTGATACCATTCCATTCGCTCCATTCCAGCCATTTATATGAGCCGTCCTGCACTACCAGTGTTGGGGAGTAGTGAACTACATGTAGTTCAACTAGTTATTGAACTACTTTTTAAAGTAGCTTGGTGGTAGTTAAACTAAATTCAAATCTAGGTAGTGTTTTCAAATCAAATTTTATTTGTCATGTGCTTCGTAAACAACAGGTGTAGACTAACAGTGACATTCTTTCGGTAGTTATTTACTTTTTGCCATTTAGCGGTGTAGCTAACTCCTGGAACTACAGACTACTTTTTTGGCAAAAAAATGTAATTAAATATGGGTGAAGTAGGCAATAACTTCCTTTCTTTTTCGGCATCAGACCTGCCTAATTCTCACTTTAAACATTGTTTTTTTGTGTTTAATAGGCTAAATTACATTGAGTTAACATATGACCCCAAAGTGATTTGTCTTGCAATTTGTAGCCTATGACATTTCAGATTTGCCTATACCGTAATTTCCGGACTATTAAGCGCACCTGAATATAAGCCGCAACCACTGAATTAAAAAAAATATATATTATTTTGAACATAAATAAGCCGCACATGTCTATAAGCCGCAGGTGCCTACCGGTACATTGAAACAAATGAACTTTACACAGGCTTTAACGAAACATGGTTTGTAACAAAAATAAATAGGCTTTAAAGAAACACGGCTTGTAACAAAAATAAATAGGCTTTAACGAAACACGGCTTGTAACAAAAAAAAAATAAATTAGCAGTAAGCTTTAGTTGTCTTTTTGCACTGAGTCAATTCCTCACGCTGCTGTTTCCAACGTCTTATCATCGACTCATTAAGACCAAGCTCCCGTGCAGCAGCTCTATTTCCTTTTCCAACAGCCAGATCAATCGCCTTCAACTTGAAAGCTGCATCATATGCATTTCTCCGTCCCTTTGCCATAATGAGGGTGACAAAATGACTACCGTAATCAGAATGATGGGAAGTTTGAGAGCGCTCGATTTAATCTAAACAGTAAACAAAAAAGTTGTTTGACCTTAACCCGTTTGGCAATTTCATTGGTCTAATGAAAGCTTCATGCCGCCAAAAAACTGAGCACGTCACAGAATGTGTTTTTTTGGAGAAAAAAAATTGAAAGCGGGAAAAATCCATATATTAGCCGCGTCATTGTTTAAGCCGTGAGGTTCAAAGCTGGGTAAAAAGTTGCAGCTTATAGTCCGGAATTTATGGTAATCATTTTGTATTTAGTGAACTACTTTTTCAATGTAACAATATTTTGCTTAACACTAGCTTTAGTGTAACTTAACTTCTTCCAGTGTGAAGTAATTCGTAGCTTGGCAAAATATATTTTCAGAGTAGTTTCCCGAACACTGTGCACTACACACTCCATAACCCACAATTTAAACATCACAAAAAAGAATTTGCATGGCCTTACAGGGTTTTAGTGTGTGTCTTCATCTAACTTTATCCCCTATATCCCTGAAAATAGAACATTGGAGCAGAAAAAGAGAAAACAATATTGAACCCAGACCATTAGTAGTTTCCTCTTAGGTATCTGGGATCTCATTTGTCTCAGGGAAATAGTGTATGTACCAAATCACACCCTATTTCCTATATAGTGAACTGCTTTTGACCAGAGCCCTTGTCAAGCCATGGGCCCTGGTCAAAAGTAGTGCACTAAATAGGGAATAGAGTGCCATTTGGGGCACATACATACAGCACGCCTATCCAGTTCCGTCTCCTGCCCCGCATTTCCTGTAAGTCAGCGGTGACATCATCATCTCATGTAACGACCTCTCAGACGGTGCCCTGTGGATCACTCAATAGGAAGGTTTCCATTGACCCAGGTTTATTAGACAAAAGCAATATTGCAACAACAACAAAAATCATTACAACATGTGTAATGGAAACGGCAGATATAGGAGAAACTTTCTTATGATCGACAATATTTTTATCCGTTCGACAGGAGTGGATTTTTCTTTTGTCAAACTTTCTATATTGTGACAAATGATGATGGAAACTGTGTTTTTCAAATAAATGATGATTGCGGAATAATTTTGAAGGTACGCGGGGCACGTGATGTCACCACATAACTATAAAGCAAAAATCCACATTCATTGTAAAAGCCTACTGCTTGCAATATAAATTTTTTCAACAATAGAAAGATTGTTTCTTTGCTGGACCAGGATTGTCCTGACCTTCAAGAATGCCTGAATTGCTTCGCCTTGCTTTTCTGGTTGGCTGGCAAGTTTCACCGTCCAATTATTTCAGATTTACAGGAGTGCAAGTTTCACCATGGTACAGACCGTGGCGATATGTTGGCACATGAGAATTATTAAAATATGACAAATATTAGTAAACTATTGCAGTCTATACATGCTGGCTTTTACAGGCTATACCTGAGACATGAAAAAGATAGGTGGGAAGGCATACAAGCTATCGCCAATGTATTAATGCTGCAAAAACCAATGGGAAGCTTTTTTGCATCTGCCACAGTCAATTGTGCATGGACTGGGTGTACACTATTGAGGAGAGAGTCCATCTGTAGCTGTAGCTCTGTGATATTCAATAATAAATGGCTATATTCAATCAAAGTAAAAAAGTAATTTAGTCCAGCATAGAGCCCAGGAACTAACTCTCACTTTGTAGCTGTGATTGATGTGGAAACTTTCCCCAAAAAGTTTATTGGTCACGTACACATATTTACAGTTATCGCCGGTGCAGCGAAATGCTTGTGTTTCTAGCTCCAACAGTGCAGTAATAATACCTAGCAATACAAAACAATAATAAGTAAGAAATTAAGAATGAGAAATGTCAGACTCCGGAATATACTGTTTACAGTACCAGTCAAAAGTTTGGACACACCTACTAATTCAAGGGTTTTTCTTTATTTTTACTATTTTCTACATTGCAGAATAATAGTGAAGACATTAAAGCATGGGTGTGAGGGTGCTTTGCTGGTGACACTGTCAGTGATTTAGTTAGAATTCAAGGCACACTTAACCAGCATGGCCACCACAACATTCTGCAGCGATACGCCATCCCATCTGGTTTGCGCTCAGTGGGACTATCATTTGTTTTTCAACAGGACAATGACCCAACACACCTCCAGGCTGTGTAAGAGCTATTTGACCAAGAAGGAGAGTGATGGAGTGCTGCATCAGATGACCTGGCCTCGACAATCACCCAACCTCAACCAAATCGAGATGTTTTGGCATGAGTTGGACCACAGAGTGAAGGAAAAGCAGCCAACAAGCATACATGGGAACTCCGTCAAGACTGTTATAAAAGCATTCCAGGTGAAGCTGGTTGAGAGAATGCCAAGCATGTGCAACGCTGTGATCAAGGCAAAGGGTGGCTACTTTGAAAATTCTAAAATCTAAAATATATTTTGATTTGTTTAACACTTTTCTGGTTACTACATGATTCCATGTGTTATTTCATAGTTTTGATGTTATTCTACAATGTAGAAAATAGTAAAAATAAAGAAAAACCTTTGAATGAGTAGGTGTGTCCAAACCTTTTACTGGTACTGCATATACAGAGAATAAAAATATAAATTCAACATGCAACAATTTCAAAGATTTTACTGAGTTACAGTTCCTACAAGGAAATTTGTAAATTGAAATAAAATCATTAGGCCCTATTATATGGATTTCACATGACTGGCATACAGATATGCATCGTTTGGTCACAGATACCTTAAAAAAAGGTAGGGGCGTGGATCAGAAAACCAGTGGCTGGTGTGAACACCATTTGCCTCATGCAGCACGACATATATAATTCGCATAGAGTTGATCAGGCTGTTGATTGTGGCCTGTGGAATGTTGTCCCACTCCTCTTCAATGGCTGTGTGAAGTTGCTGGATATTGGCGGGAACTGGAACACGCTGTCGTACAAGTAAATCCTGAGCATCCCAAACATGCTCAATGGGTGACATGTCTGGTGAGTATGCAGGCCATGGAAGAACTTGGACATTTTCAGCTTCAAGGAATTATGTACAGATCCTTGCAACATGGATCTGTGTATTATCATGCTGAAGCATGTGGTGATGGCGGCAGATGAATGGTACGACAATGGGCCTTAGGATTTCGTCACGGTATCGCATTCAAATTGCAATCAATAAAATTCAATTGTGTTTGTTGTCCGTAGCTTATGCCTGCCGACACCATTACCCCAGCGCCACCATGGGGCACTCTGTTCACAATGGTGACATCACACAAACCGCTCGCTCACACAATGCCATACATGCTGTCTGCCATCTGTCCGGTACAGTTGAAACCTGGATTAATTTGTGAAGAGCACACTTCTCCAGCTCCCCTTTGGCCATCGAAGGTGAGCATTTGCCCACTGAAGTTGGTTATGACGCCGAACTGCAGTCAGGTCAAGACCCTGGTGAGGATTACGAGCACACAGATTATCTTCCCTGAGACGTTTCTGGCTGTTTGTGCAGAAATTCTTCGGTTGTGCAAACTCACAGTTTCATCAGCTGTCCGGGTGGCTGGTCTCAGACCATCACGCAGGTGAAGAAGCCGGATGTGGAAATCCTGGGCTGGCATGGTTACACATGGTCTGCATTTGTGAGGCCAGTTGGATGTACTGCCAAATTCTCAAAAATTATGTTGGAGGCGGTTTATGGTAGAGAAATGAAGATTAAATTCTCTGGCAACAGCACTGGTGGACGTTCCTGCAGTCAACATGCACGTGCTCTTACTCAAGCACGCTCCCTCAAAACTTGAGACATCTGTGTCATTGTGTTGTGTGACAAAACTGCACATTTAAGAATGGTATTTTATTGTTGCCAGCACAAGGTGCACCTTGTGGATGGATTATCTTGGCAATGGAGAAGTGCTCACTAACAGGGACGTAAACACATTTTGTACAACATTTGAGCGAAATCAGCTTTTTGTACGTATGGAACATTTCTTTTTTATTTCAGCACATGAAACAAGGAACCAACACTTTACATGTACGTTCATCTCTAGGAGACAGAACGCGTCTCCATCCTGAGAAGTATGACGGCAGCGTGGTCCCATGGTGTTTATACTTGCGTACTATTGTTTGTACAGATGAACGTGGTACCTTCAGGCGTTAAGAAATTGCTCACAAGGATGAACCAGACTTGTGGAGGTCTACAATTTTTTTCTGAGGTCTTGGCTGATTTCTTTTGATTTTCCCATGATGTCAAGCAAAGAGGCACTGACTTTGAAGGTATGCCTTTAAATATATCCACAGGTACATCTTCAATTGACTCAAATGCTGTCAATTAGCCTATCAGAAGCTTCTAAAGCCATGACATACTTTTCTGGAATTTTCCAAGCTGTTAAAGGCACAGTCAACTTGGTGTATGTAAACTTCTGACCCACTGGAATTGTGATACAGTGAATTATAAGTGAAATAATCTGTCTGTAAACAATTGTTGGAAAAATTACTTGTCATGCACAAAGTAGATGTCCTAACCGACTTGCCAAAACAATAGTCTGTTAACATGAAATTTGTGGAGTGGTTGAAAAACAAGTTTTAATGACTCCAACCTAAGTGTATGTAAACTTCCGACTTCAACCGGAAGCCGGCTAGTGGTGACTATTTAACATTCTGATGGCCTGGAGATAGAAGCTGTTTATCAGTCTCTCGGGCACAGCTTTGATGTAACAAACAATCTCAGCCTCACTGCCAGAACAATATAATTTGGACTATGTTTTGCCTCCTTGAAACATATACTTAAACGTAGACATGGTAGTTTGGTGCAAAGTGCCTTTCAGAAGAGCTGTGCTGCATTCACGGGGCTGTGATGTTTTCTCAGGCAGAGATTAACACGGGGTGAATCATCTCTTTGTCCATCGTGTTCTCCATATCAGACAGACCACCGGGAGAGGGAGAGAGGGAGAAAGGGAGAGAGAGAGAGAGAGGGATGGAGAGAGAGGGAGAGAGAAAGAGAGAGAGATGTTTCCCATAAGTTTCCCATGCCAATAAAGCCCTTTAAATTGAAATTGATTTGCGAGCGCGAGAGAGAGGGAGAGAGATAGAGAGAGGCTAAATAGAGACCACAGAGTGAGAAGAGCGAGAGACCAGAGCAAAAGAGAGGAAGAAAGAGATAGAGGGATGGAAATGAAAGAGAATTCATTCCAACATCCTCACATTATTGAAGAGCATGTTGTTAATACATAAGCAACGGTATTCTATTCCTTTACTGAAACCTCTGAGTAGACAACTCAGTGTTTTATTCAAAAGCCCATCACTAAAAAGTGCTCTTACTCAAGGCCGTTCAGGCTGTTGCTCAATAATTCATCAAGCATAGAAATGTATCCTGATTGAAGTTCCTTTGAAATTGGGGCAAGATTTTTCTCAGCTGTTTTTCCGCCGATTTGGGGTAATGTGCTGCTCTGTAGCTGAACATAACTGTTTCGCAGGCAGTTTCGCAGACTTTTGTCCCTGGAGGCCCAAAAATGTAATTTAAAGCTTCGTAAATTATCTTTAACACAACCATGCTAAATTAGCCTTTTATAATGTGTTAATAGAGGAAGCACAACCTACTGTTTATGGATGCTCTCTTTTATATTTATATTTTTTATTCTGATATGGCACATTATTATCAACTTTATGTTGTTACCGTGACACGTTATGAGTACAATAGAAAAAACATGGAATTTCACTGTGGTCAAATCCCATTTGGTCACAATTGTCGATTTACTGCTGTCTGTGTATCATATTTTCTCCATTTCTGTGGTAGAGTGTCTCCTACAGACGTATCATCTGTTTCATTTGTCATTGTCCTGAGAGGTGTATTAGTACATGAGAAGCGCTCTCTCTTTCACACACACACACACAAACACACACACACAAACACAAACACACAAATGCAAGTGCACACCAGCCTGGTTTCATAGACATAGTAAACATATGTTAAGTTTGGTATGGTAAATAAAGGTGAAATGCAATTTTAAAAATGGTTACTTAAGACAGAAGGTTACTTCAGGGAAAAATAAAAGTAGGGTGGTTGTTCGGGGTTGGTGGGTGGATAATGTGAACGTCTAGCAACCCAAAGGTTGCGTGTTTGAATCTTGTCACGGACAATTTGAGCATTTTAGCTTATTAGCAACTTTGCAACTACTTCCATGTTAGCTAATCCTTCCCCTAACCCTAAATAACGGTTTAACCTAACTCCCAACCTTAACCCTAACCTTCACCCATAACACTAACTCCTAGCCTAGCTAACGTTAGCCATCTAGCTAACATTAGAATTAGCCACTTAGCTACTGTAACGTTAGCCACAACAAATTGCAATTCGAAACATATTGTGCGAATTGCAATTAGTACATATCATATGTCATATGAACTGGATGATAGACATCCACAAATGAATACATACTATACAAAATGTAACATATCATACTAATTGGATTGTATCACATTTACATTTACTATGTTACGTCTACCCCTGAGTCCAGGTTGCGCACACACACAAATACACATACACACACTCATTAACCATAGCTGGAGAAGATACAGTTGAAGTCGGAAGTTTACATATGCCTTAGCCAAATACATTTAAACTCAAGTTTTCACAATTCCTGACATTTAATCCAAGTAAAAATTCCCTGACTTAGGTCAGTTAGAATCACCACTTTATTTTAAGAATGTGAAATGTCAGAATAATAGTAGAGAGAATTATTTATTTCAGCTTTTATTTCTTTCATCACATTCCCAGTGGGTCAGAAGTTTACATACACTCCATTCGTATTTGGTAGCATTGCTTTTACATTTTTTTGCTTGGGTCAAACATTTGGGTATCCTTCCACAAGCTTCCCACAATAAGTTGGGTGAATTATGGCCCATTCCTCTTAACCGAGCTGGTGTAACTGAGTCAGGTTTGTAGGCCTCCTTCCTCGCACACGCTTTTTCAGTTCTGCCCACAAATTTTCTATAGGATTGAGGTCAGGGCTTTGTGATGGCCACTCCAATACCTTGGCTTTGTTGTCCTTAAGCCATTTTGCCACAACTTTGAAAGAATGCTTGGGGTCATTGTCCATTTGGAGGACCCATTTGCGACCAAGCTTTAACTTCCTGACTGATGTCTTGAGATGTTGCTTCAATATATGCACAGAATTTTCCTCCCTCATGATGCCATCTATTTTGTGAAGTGCACCTGTCCCTCTTGCAGCAAAGCACCCCACAACATGATGCTGCCACCCCTGTGCTTCACGTTTGGGATGGTGTTCTTCAGCTTGCAAGTGACCCCCTTTTTCCTCCAAACATAACGATGGTCATTATGGCCAAACAGTTCTATTTTTGTTTCATCAGACCAGAGGACATTTGTCCAAAAAGTACGATCTTTGTCCCCATGTGCAGTTGCAAACCGTAGTCTGGCTTTTTTAGGCGGTTTTGGAGCAGTGGCTTCTTCCTTGCTGAGCGGTCTTTCAGGTTATGTCGATATAAGACTCGTTTTACTGTGGATATAGATACTTTTGTACCTGTTTCCTCCAGCATCTTCACAAGGTCCTTTGCTGTTGTTCCGGAATTGATTTGCGCTTTTCACACCTAAGTACGTTCATCTCTAGGAGACAGAACGCGTCTCCATCCTGAGCGGTATGACTGCTGCGTGGTCCCATGGTGTTTATACTTGCGTACTATTGTTTGTACAGATGAACGTGGTACATTCAGGCGTTTGGAAATTGTTCCCAAGGATGAAACAGTCTTGTTGAGGTCTACAATTATTTTCTGAGGTCTTGGCTGATTTCTTTTGATTTTCCCATGATGTCAAGCAAAGAGGCACTGACTTTGAAGGTAGGCCTTTAAATATATCCACAGGTACATCTTCAATTGACTCAAATGCTGTCAATTAGCCTATCAGAAGCTTCTAAAGCCATGACATACTTTTCTGGAATTTTCCAAGCTGTTTAAAGGCACAGTCAACTTAGTGTATGTAAACTTCTGACCCACTGGAATTGTGATACAGTGAATTATAAGTGAAATAATCTGTCTGTAAACAATTCTTGGAAAAATTACTTATGTCATGCACAAAGTAGATGTCCTAACCGACTTGCCAAAACTATAGTCTGTTAACAGGAAATTTGTGGAGTGGTTGAAAAACAAGTTTTAATGACTCCATCCTAACTGTACGTAAACGTCCGACTTCAACTGTATATAAGCTGCCTGACATGATCTAAACGAGCATTACAGACTTCCAGTGTTGTAATACATTTATTTATTTTTGCTTTGGGCACACTCAATTGTACATTCCATCTAGCCTCAAGTTAATTTGAACCCACTTTTCCCTGACTATCTCAGACATTCTAACAACAAGTCCAGGCTGAATGTCACTGCGTCCTAACCCAGTGCAACCAGACACGAGCGTTGAACAAATGCATGGAATAAATTGGAACACACACTCTCTCCGCTCTGACTCGGAGAGCTGCAATGTGGCCACTGATGCTGGATCTGTTACAGTGTCAAATCCACAGAAATCCTATCATTCTCTCTCTCCTCAGTGGAAAAAGAGGAATGTTTTGTGTTCGCATGTTGCTGAACCGAACAGCACAGATTCATCTGGCGAGCAAACATGCACTCCCCAATTAAATTAATGTTACGTGGCAGGGGTTTGTTGCTTGTTTGTTATTTTCACACGCTCTTGGGCTGTGACCAACTCTTTCTCCCCCTCTCTCCCCCTCTGTCCCCCTCCTCACCCAGCCCAGAATCAGTCTGGCAGAGGGGAGATGGGGAGAGAGGGGGAGAACAGGGTCGGTGTGCGTCACATACTGAAGCTGCATCATTGAGCATACCGGCACAACATTGCCTGGCCGCCCAGCTGGATGAGCTTCCTCTGATTCAGGAGATGCAGATTGGTTTACTTACTTATGTTTCTTTGACAAGACAGCACAGCCCATATCCTCCTACATTAGAGGCAGGCAGTGTTAACTTGTTGGCAGGAAGTAAACAAGCGTTCCATGTTTGCTTGTTGTGGCCAATCATGAGTTTGGGCTTGGACTTGAAAGTGCCATGTGGAGAGGAGGGTGGAAAATAAGGCAGACACGTCTGTCAAAGGCACAAAGAGAGAGGAACCCTTAGGAAGGCTGGGACAGAGACTGTCAGCCGAACACAGACAGAGACTGACACACACACACACAGACACACACACACACACACACACACACACACACACACACACACACACACACACACACACACACACACACACACACACACACACACACACTAACACACACACTTGCGCGGAAGCACACATGCACGCAGGCACACACACACACACACACACACACACACACACACATACACGGAAAGGAAGCTGATTCACAGCTTCAGTCGATATGACCGAGAAAATCTGGTTAACAAACGAGACTTGATATATAAAAAAATATGTTTAATAATATTATGGTAATTTCTCTGTTTTGTCTTGATAAGAAGGAAGACTGTATTCACTCTTATCTTAGTACACAATCTTATCATCCAAGACATGGGAGTGCACTTACAACATAAAGACTACATGAATATGCATTATGTATGATTTCATTATCCAATCATCATTATAGGCGTAACCATGTGAACTGTGATTTAAAAGGTTTCCTGATGAGTTTTTTCAAAGCTAGTTTTGTGAATTCACACAACGAATTTGTAATTTTATTTTACATTGGCGACATGATTAGCATATTCTATCATGTTGAACAAATAAGAGACAATAGGACCGGTGGGACCCGGGGAAAATATGAGCTGCATATAGATCCACACTGCCTTTCTAGGGAGTTTTTCCTAGCCACTGTGCTATTTCATCTGCATTGCTTGCTCTTTGGGGTTTTAGACTGGGTATCTGTATAAGCACTTTGTGACAACTGCTGATGTAAAAAGGCTTTATAAAATACATTTGATTGATTGATTGATTGATTGATTGATTGATTGATTGACGACTCACTCATTCTGAGAGAATATTCATTTATTATTCATGTCATGGACCTTTCTTATTGTTCCATTTATAATGGACTTGAGGCTTTCTAATTAGAGCCAAGAATTCTTCCACACTGACCATGTGACTTATGGTTTTCATGTGAAACATTGGTTCTCCAAGAGAACAAAGGTAGACTAGACACAGCTCACTAGGGCGAACATCTAATCTCCATATTGAGTTGTGTATCACAAAGTGACCGGAGGAGAACTCTGGGGGCCGTGGACAGCAGAAACTCAGGGCCTGGTTTATCATGCATGGCGCCTAGCTCCACATACAATGCATGTCTGATTGAATGATGATTGAATGGTATTGTTGTCAGCCTATTTGCAACCTGCTCCTGATGTATTGAAGCCCAGAGCTGAGATGGTCCAGGCAGGGGCTCCCTATGGTAATGCTTTATTCATCTGTCCCTCTATTCAACAAAAAAACATATATACGACCCTAAAATAAAAAATCCAACCCTTATCCGAATGTATATTTAAAAATTCAATTATAACATAGCCGTGCAAAAGCAGGGAGTCAAAGGGCTTCCATTTTTTATGGTTATGTTTAATGTATGCATCAGTTATGTATTCTAGCTCAATTTCAGAGTACACTCAGAACTCTATCTCTCTCCCTCTTCATTTCTCTCTCTTCATCCCTCGTTTCCCTCTGCTTTGAGTCGCTGCATGAGTCACCAGCTGTAGGCGATGGTGCTCCCCTTCTCAACAGATGTTGTGGATCATATGATTGCTACCTCTCTTTGAAGTGTCTGGATGGACATGAAGGTGATTAGCGAAACATGGCCTCCTCCCCTGCCCCTGCCCAAACTCCTTCTTTCAATTCAATTCAATTCAAGGGGCTTTATTGGCATGGGAAATGTTTTCAGGGCCAAAGCAAGTGAAATCGATAAACAAAAGTGTAATAAACAATGGAAAGTGAACAATAGATATTACACACAAGTTCCAACATGATAAAGACATTTCAAACGTCATCTTATGTCTATGTACAGTGTTGTAGTGATGTGAAAATAGTTAGGAAAATAAATAAATATGGGTTGTATTTACAATGGTGTTTGATCTTCACTGGTTGCAACTTTCTTGTGGTAACAGGTCACAAATCTTGCTGCTGTGATGGCACGCTGTGGTATTTCACCCAATAGATATGGGAGTTTATCAAAATTGGATTTTTTTCTAATTCTTTGTGGATCTGTGTAATCTGAGGGAAATATTTGTCTCCAATATAGTCATACATTTGGAAGGAGGTTAGAAAGTGTAGCTCAGTTTCCACCTCATTTTGTGGGCAGTGTGCACACAGCCTGTCTTCTCTTGAGAGCCAGGTCTGCCTACGGCGGCCTCTCTCAATAGCAAGGCTATGCTCACTGAGTCTGTACATAGTCAAAGCTTTCCTTAATTTTGGGTCAGTCACAGTGGTCAGGTATTCTGCCACTGTGTACTCTCTGTTTAAGGACAAATAGCATTCTAGTTTGCTCAGTATTTTTGTTAATTTTTTCCAATGTGTCAAGTAATTATCTTTTTGTTTTCTCATGATTTGGTTGGGTCTAATTGTGTTGCTGTTCTGGGGCTCTGTGGGGTCTGTTTGTGTTTGTGAACAGAGCCCCAGGACCAGCTTGCTTAGGGGACTCTTCTCCAGGTTCATCTCTCTGCAGGTGATGGCTTGGTTAAAGAAGGTTTGGGAATCGCTTCCTTTTAGGTGGTTGTCGAATTTAACGTTTAACGTTGTACACTGAGGATATTTTTGTAGAGTCTCAATTTGGTGTTTGTAAATTCTTGGCTATCTTCACGAACCCTGGCTAACAAGTTGAATCAGCAATACAAAATTGGGTTTAATTATTTATTTACTAAATACCTAAACTAATCACACAGAATTACATATACACAGAATACAAATGATGTCATACAGAAAACGTCCTGGTGGACGGAACCTGTATCATGGCTGGTTACACAAAGGAAAGGGGGTTGGGCTTGAATGAAAGAGCGCGAAGATTTAGGAACAGAGAAACAGCAGCTAGGCTATCGTAAATACATTATCTTATGCATTCTAAATTACCGCCCATTTGGAAAAGGAAAATGCAATAAATATTTACTCTGAGCTGCGCTTTGGTAGATTGGTCGTAGATGCTGGCCGGGTTGGCCAACAGATCTTCCTGTAAACTCTTAAGAATGTCTCTGGTGGTAAATTGGATACGTGGTGGTATCTTCGTCCGTCTGTTAGACTGGATCCGTCGTCCGTCCTTTCCTAGCCCACGTCTACAGCGGCCGCTGCTAACTCAACGGCTAGGAAGTATCACTTCTGTAGTGAATAAGCTCAAAGTTCATACCATTCGCCATCAAAGCTCACGCCGAGGTTGGCTTAGTTCTGTACTTAATATGGTTTAGTTGACATGTGTGTCCTTCTAACGTAGAGGCTGCAGACCTCCCGTACTGGAACCACATGGTTATCTTTTCGTCAAAGGCTTATATAGTGGAGAGGGGGGAAGGATGTGTTTCATCGTTTATAACCCCTCCTCTTCACAGGGGTGGGCCACTGATCAAGCAGGGCACTTTCCTTATGAAAACCCAAATCTCTCATTTGGGAATTAAAATTACATTTAATCTCCTAACAAACAATTTCAATATCAAACATTTCAATTGCATAACAATTCCATGTGACTCTGATAACTAGAGGGTGTATACTTTCCCAGGTACAGTTTATGTCGTCCTGTCATCAGTCATAATGTCTCAGATAACAACGAACTGACATACATACTCATTACGTTCTCAAGCATATTTCCAACTGGTTTTATTACCAAAATATGGTTCCTTTTCCCATTTGTTTGATGTTCCCAGACTCTCTATATTTAACAGGACAGCAGTCCTTCAGGACAGCAGTCCTTCAGTAGGGTCAGAGAGGGGAAGGGAGAAAGGTATTTATGGGGGGGGGTCATAAACCTTACCCACAGGCCAACGTCATGACATCTCTCTTTTCTGCCCTGATTCACTGTGAGTCTGTGCTATAGGTAGACAGAGAGCGAGAGAGAGAAAGAGAGAGAGAGACTCTCTCAACACACTGTGAAGCAGCAGATAGCAGCCAGTCAGGAGACAGTTGCCTGCCCTCTGAGAAACTCACTAGCTGAACTTGAACACACTCTGTTAAAAGGTTTCGTTTGGTTGCATCACTGCAATCCTATTCCTACACTCTAATGCTTCCACTCAGATCGTAAGTTGTATTTTCTGTACATAAATGCGTTTATACATTTATATTCTGCTCCTGTATTCATAACACAATACCTCCATTTCTAATAATGTTACCCTGTCGCACATCTCAACAAATTTGGGAAATACATAAATTTAGTTTACATAACAGTACAGACATTTACAATTGCTTTTCTGTACATTCTGAGATGGACGCAGGCCCGATAGCCCCAAGCAACATACAATGTACAGTCAACTGTGAAAAGGATATAGATAGGGAAAAGAATGGGAGAGATAAAGAGCTAAGGAGTAAGAGCAAAAGAAAGAGATATATAGAGCCCAAAACACAAGGAGAAAGCAAAGGAGAGAGAGAGAGAGAGAGTCGTTCACAAACACAAACAGACCCCGCAGAGCCCCAGGACAGCAACACAATTAGACCCAACCAAATCGTGAGAAAACAAAAAGATAATTACTTGACACATTGGAAAGAATTAACAACAAAAAAACTGAGCAAACAAGAACGCTATTTGGCCCTAAACAGAGAGTACAGTGGCAGAATACCTGACCACTGTGACTGACTCAAAATTAAGGAAAGCTTTGACTATGTACAGACTCAGTGAGCGTAGGCTTGCTGTTGAGAAAGGCCATCGTAGGCAGACCTGGCTCTCAAGAGAAGACAGGCTATGCGCACACTGACCACAATATGAGGTGGAAACTGAGCTGCATTTCCTAACCTCCTGCCAAATGTATGACCATATTAGAGTCGCATATTTCTCTCAGATTTCACAGACCCCCAAAGAATTCATAAACAACCCTAATGTTGATAAACTCCCATATCTACTGGGTGAAATACCACAGTGTGCATCACAGCAGCAAGATTTGTGACCTGTTGCCACAAGAAAATGATAACAAGTAAAGAACAAACACCATTGTAAAAACAACCCATATTTATGTTTATTTATTTTCCCTTTTGTACTTTAACTGTTTTCAGATAATATGACATTTGAAAAGTCTTTATTCTTTTCGAACTTTTGAGAGTGTAATTGTTACTGTTAATTTTTATTGTTTATTTCACTTTTGTTTATTATCTAGTTCACTTGCTTTGGCAATGTTAACATGTGTTTCCCATGCCAATAAAGCCTTTAAATTGAATTTAATTGAGTGAGAGTGAAGAGAGAGTAGGGGAAGAGAGGGTTAATATCAGGAGCTAGGCCATGCCTCCCTAGCAGTTGACATGGGGAGGAGAAGAATAGACAGAGAGGCGTTTGAAGTCAGACAGGCATTTCTTCAGCGGCCTCAAATATCTAATGACAGAAATGGGGTAAGGGAGCGAACTAGGGGCGAATGAGATACGGGGGAGGGAGGGAGGGGTTGCGACAAGGTGATAAATATTAAAAGGTGGAAAGTAAAATTGGGAATGAGCAGAGAGGCATCGGGAACAAATAGTGTTGAAAAATATGAGATATGGTGAAAGGATAAGAATGTGTTTGGTTGAGTGCACTGAAGGAATTTGTAGAGGAGGAGAGGAGAAATCTGTGGTGCTGAGAGGGGATATCCATATTCAAAGTGCATTTACTCTTTTTCTCCATTTTGATTGAATTTCAAATCTGACATAAAGTATTTTTATTACCATGCCTTGTATAAGAGCATTATAGTTGGTACCACAGAGAATTTGTCAACTTATGGGAATACAAAATAACACATTGCTTGTTGCCAAGCAGGCTTACAGTAACTTCCATCTCGGATGGTGCTATGCCATGCTGTAGTAAATGGGCACAATTAAACATACTATAGCTTTGAGATGACACATTCATCTCTGTTTTGGAATGGCTGGCCAGTAATAAACTGGCCCTGAACATCTCTAAAACTAAGAGCATTGTATTTGGTACAAATCATTCCCTAAATTCTAGACCTCAGCTGAATCTGGTAATGAACGGTGTGGCTGTTGAACAAGATGAGGAGACTAAATTACTTGCCGTTAACTTAGATTATAAACTGTCATGGTCGAAACATATAGATTCAATGGTTTTAAAAGATGGGGAGAGGTCTGTCTGTAATACAGAGATGCTCTGCTTTTTTGACACCACATTCCAAAAAGCTAGTCCTGCAGGCTCTAGTTTTGTCTTATCTTGATTATTGTCCAGTCATGTGGTATAGTGCTGCAAGGAAAGATCTAGTAAAGCTGCAACTGGCCCAGAACAGAGCGGCACGTCAGGCTCTTCATTGTAATCAGAGGGCTGATATAAATACTATGCATGCCAGTCTCTCTTGGCTAAGAGTTGAGGAGATACTGACTGCATCACTTCTTCTTTTTAAAAGAAACATTAATGTGTTGAAAATCCCAAATTGTTTGCATAGTCAACTTACACACAGCTCTGACACACACACTTACCCCACCAGACATGCCACCAGGGGTCTTTTCACAGTCCCCAAATATAGATCAAATTCAAGAAATTGTACAGTATTACACAGAGCCATTATTGCATGGGACTCCATTTCATCTCATATTGCTCAAATGAGAAGCAAACCTGGTTTTAAAAAACAGATAAAGCATCACCTCATGGCACAACGCATCTCCCCTATTTGGCCTAGATAGTTTGTGTGTATGCATTGGTATTGATATGTAGGCACAGCAGTCTAAGGCACTGCATCTCAATGCTAGAGGCGTCACTACAGACCCTGGTTCGATTCCAGGCTGTATCACAACCGGCCGTGATTGGGAGACCCATAGGGCTGCCCACAATTGGCCCAGCATCGTCCGGGTTAGTGTCTTGCCGGGGTAGGCCATCATTGTGAATAAGAATTCATTATTAACTGACTTGCCTAGTTAAATAAGGCTTAAATCAAATAATTAAATACGTGTGCCTTTAAAAATATATATATATATGTAGTTCTGTCCTTGAGCTGTTCTTGTCTATTGATGTCTATTGTGTGGACCCCAGGAAGAGTAGCTTCTGCTTTTGCAACAGTTAATGGGGATCCTAATAAAAGCCCAAAATACCCATTGCAATGCACATAATCGCAATGTTTAAAATGCATATCCGGCAGGATAGCTTTCCACTGATCTGATCTCTGTCGCTAGCTTCATTATCCACCTGATCTAATCGCACGCCTCACACACCCACAAGCACACACAGATGTGCACACACAAACAGTCGCTAATCTATTGTCATCAACACTACAATACATTCTTTATTGCACTGCAACAGTCAATAAAACCAATTACGCTTCTCTTTTGAGTGCAATTTCCCAGGCTATTGCACCTGGATGTGTGCTAGTTTGGAGTCTGGCTGGTTTTATTCCTATTCCTAACTGAATGCTTACCGAGGGACTGGTTGAGGGACATAGACACAGTCTGTCTATCCCAAATGGAATCCTATTCCCTATATATTGCAGTATGGGCCATGGTAAAAAAAAGTAGTGTACAACGTAGGAAATGGGCTGCTATTCCCTAGCTGTTTATACCACCTGAATGAAGACGTAGGAAATGGGCTGCTATTCCCTAGCTGTTTATACCACCTGAATGAAGACGTAGGAAATGGGCTGCTATTCCCTAGCTGTTTATACCACCTGAATGAAGACGTAGGAAATGGGCTGCTATTCCCTAGCTGTTTATACCACCTGAATGAAGACGTAGGAAATGGGCTGCTATTCCCTAGCTGTTTATACCACCTGAATGAAGACGTAGGAAATGGGCTGCTATTCCCTAGCTGTTTATACCACCTGAATGAAGACGTAGGAAATGGGCTGCTATTCCCTAGCTGTTCATACCACCTGAATGAAGACGTAGGAAATGGGCTGCTATTCCCTAGCTGTTTATACCACCTGAATGAAGAAGGAAAATAAAAAGTGTCAACTCCGTAAAAGATCAACTTCGTCAGAGGGGATTTTCAAATGAATGATTTTCCATGTCTTACCAATGTTTGTATTGAACTTTTATTTTAAGAGGCAAAAATATGTCTGTTTTGAGAATCTGTAGTCAGCTACATCAGTAGCTTGTCAACTCCCTCATCGACTGAGTAAATGTTTTTGTCAATATTCTGGAAAAAATATTTGAATCCCTGTTCTTTAACATATGATTAAACAACTGAAGTATTTGCTGTGCTAGACCTAAGGGATAGTGTTTGCTATATAATGTTGTTTCATGTTCTAAATCTAGAAAAACATGCCAAAATGCTAACTAAAATTAACCCTGGAGCATGTAATAGAGCTACAAAACAAAACAAAAACAAGTTTGGAGATTTGTATTAGATATTTAAATAATCTAATTTTAGAGTTAAACAATCAAGGCATTTAAACACTTGCTTGACAATAATTGTAAAAATGAAATGCCTTTTTTTGGTGTCTGACGGAGTGACATAAATTCAGTTAGTTGCATTTTATGAAAGCATTTTTTTTATTAGGAGATTGTTCATTTATATGGTGTGATAGCTGATACTTTGGTCTATCAAAAAATACACTACCAGTCAAAAGTTTGGACACACCTACTCATTCAAGGGTTTTTCTTTATTTTTAACATTTTCTACATTGTAGAATAATAGTGAAGACAGAACTATGAAATAACACATATGGAATCATGTAGTAACCAAAAAAGTGTTAAACAAATCAAAATATATTTTATATTTGAGATTCTTGAAAGTAGCCACCCTTTGCCTTAATGACAGTTTTGCACACTCTTGATATTCTCTCAACCAGATTCAAGAGGTAGTCACCTGGAATGCATTTCAATTAACAGGTATGCCTTGTTAAAAGTTAGTGGAATTTCTTTCCTTCTTAATGTGTTTGAGCTCAGCTCAATCTGGTAATGAATGATTCCATATGTGTTATTTCATAGTCTTGATGTCTTCACTATTATTCTACAATGTAAAAAATAGTAAATAATAAAGAAAAACCCTTGAATGAGTAGTTGTGTCCAAACTTTTGACTGGTACAGTATATTTAAAATGTTTATATTAAGACACATATTTGTGGGGAGAATCCCTGATCTCTAAACAGTGCTACGCCAGTGGTGCTATTTGGGACAAAGACAGTGTCAGTGAAAGCCTCCTCTGTTCTGTTTAGAGGACATGACAGGAGGACATGTTGAGAGAAACCAGACCCTTGAAGGGAAGGTCATTTTCCTCTGGTGACAGTTCAAAAGTTGATTCTCATGGTTGGCAGTTTCCCTTGTGTGTGGTAAGGTCCATACTTATCAGGGAAACACAGACAGCTTAGACAGCACAGACAGCACTGACAGCTCAGACAGCACAGACAGCAGCACGTATATATTACTAATACAATGCTTGACGGACATGCTCATGTATCATCTTTGAAATATGATTAATTTTAGCCACAATTCTTATTTGCAAAATATTTTTGATATGAGTGTAATGCCTGTAAAACTGCATAAAAAATTGACTCTGGTCACCCATTGTACAGTAAATGTTATTCTCAGCATGTATTGAACCCTTTTACTGGGATTAAAGCACATGACTGGCTATGTGAAACAAAGAAAATTGCTTATTGAATTGAAAAGCAGAGCTGATTTGATTAGGGAGCACATGAATGCAAGTGTTGTTTATCAGGATTTATGTATGAAGCTAACGAAGCAACAGCGTCACTTTTAGACTTACGCGACAAGTTGACCCAAATAATAAATTTTCTCCGGGGGAGCTAAAGAGCTAGGTTGCATCCCACATTGTACCCTATCCCCTACGTAGTGCACTCCATTCTCAGTTTTAAAGAGAAATAGAAGGATTTTAATCAGCGAAAGGGAAAGGGGGATACCTAGTCAGTTGTACAACTGAATGCCTTCAATCAGGGTAACAAGCTGAAGTAAAGTTCCTTTGTTCACCCAAATGTCCCATCTCTAATTAATGATCTATTCCATCTCTATACTGTTCTTAGAAAATAGATGTTTTTATTTATTTTTTCCTTTTCAACTGTCATCTCTGACATATTTTCATTGCAGTGCCTTCAGAAAGTATTCATACCCCTTGACTTATTATTTTCAATACCCCATAATGACAAAGTGAAAACATGTTTTAAGAAATGTTTTCAAATGTATTGAAAATGAAATACAGAAATATCTCATTTACATAAGTATTCACACCCGAGTCAATACTTTGTAGAAACACCTTTGGCAGCGATTACAGCTGTGAGTCTTTCTGGGTAAGTATCTAAAAGCTTTCCACACCTGGATTGTGGAACATTTGCCTATTGTTCTCTAAAAAAATCTTCAAGCTCTGTCAAATTGGTTGTTGATCATTGCTAGACAACCCTATGCAGGTCTTGCCATATATTTTGAAGCAGATTTAAGTCAAAACTGTAACTCGGCCACTCAGGAACATTCACTGTCTTCATGGTAAACAACTCCAGTGTAGATTTGGCCTTGTGTTTTAGGTTATCGGCCTGCTGAAAGGTGAATTCATCTCCCAGTGTCTGGTGGAAAGCAGACTGAACCTGGTTTTCCTCTAGGATTTTGCCTGTGTTTAGCACCATTCCATTTATTTTGTATCCTGAAATACTCCCCAGTCCTTAATGATTACAAGCATACCCATAACATGATGCAGCAACCACTATGCTTGAAAATATGGAGAGTGGTTGTCACGGTTGTCGTAGGGTAAAGTGGACCAAAACGCAGCAGGAATATGTGCACTCATCTTCTTTTTATTGAGGACAAAGAAGGTAAACCAAAACAAACACGTACACCAAAAAAACACAACAACAAACAACAGGCCGGTAAGGCAACAAAGCTATACCCAGCACAATCTCCCACAAAAAAACCCCATGAAAACAAACTCCTACTTATAGGACCTTGAATCAGAAGCAACGATAACCAGCTGCTTCCAATTGAAGGTCCAACCCCAATAAACTAAACATAGAAATAGACTAGACTAGACAGAACATAGAAATACACTAACATAGAACAGTGCCCAAAAACCCCGGAATACATAAATCAAACACCCCTCTACATAGACACACACCCCGAACCACATAAACCAAATACCCCCTGCCACGTCCTGACCAAACTACAATAACAAATAACCCCTATACTGGTCAGGACGTGACAGTGGTACTCAGAAATGTGTTGTATTGGATTTGACCCAAACATAACATTTCGTATTTAGGACAAAAAGTGAATTGCTTTGCCACATTTTTTTCAGTATTACCTGCCTTGTTGCAAACAGGATGCATATTTTTATTCTGTACAGGCTTCCTTCTGTTCACTCTGTCACATAGATTAGTATTGTGGAGTAACTACAAAGTTGTTGGTCCATCCTCTTTTTTCTTAATCGCAGTCGTTAAGTTTTCTCCTATCACAGTCGTTAACAGTTTTCTCCTATCACAGTCGTTAACAGTTTTCTCCTTTCTCCTATCACAGTCATTAACAGTTTTCTCCTATCACAGTCATTAACAGTTTTCTCCTATCACAGTCGTTAAACAGTTTCCTCCTATCACAGTCATTAACAGTTTTCTCCTATCACAGTCGTTAACAGTTTTCTCCTATCACAGTCGTTAAACAGTTTCCTCCTATCACAGTCATTAACAGTTTTCTCCTATCACAGTCGTTAACAGTTTTCTCCTATCACAGTCATTAACAATTTTCTCCTATCACAGTCGTTAACAGTTTTCTCCTATCACAGTCGTTAACAGTTTTCTCCTATCACAGTCATTAACAGTTTTCTCCTATCACAGTCATTAACAGATTTCTCCTATCACAGTCATTAACAGATTTCTCCTATCACAGTCATTAACAGATTTCTCCTATCACAGTCGTTAACAGTTTTCTCCTATCACAGTCATTAACAGATTTCTCCTTTCTCCTATCACAGTCATTAACAGTTTTCTCCTATCACAGTCATTAACAGTTTTCTCCTTTCTCCTATCACAGTCATTAACAGTTTTCTCCTATCACAGTCGTTAACAGTTTTCTCCTATCACAGTCGTTAACAATTTTCTCCTATCACAGTCATTAACAGTTTTCTCCTATCACAGTCATTAACAGATTTCTCCTATCACAGTCGTTAACAGTTTTCTCCTATCACAGTCGTTAACAGTTTTCTCCTATAACAGTCATTAACAGTTTTCTCCTATCACAGTCATTAACAGATTTCTCCTGTCACAGTCATTAAACTGTTTTAAAGCCTCCGTTGGCCTCATAGTGAAATCCCTGAGTGGTTTCCTTCCTCTCCGGCAACTGAGTTAGGTAAGACACCTGTATTTTTGTAGTAACTGGGTGTATTGATACACCATCTAAATTGTAATTAATAACTCACCATTTTCGAATGGATATTCAGTGTCTGCTTTTTTATTTTTACCCGTCTACCAATAGTTGCCCTTCTTTGCGATACATTGGAAAACCTCCCTGGTCTTTGTGGTTGAGTCTGTGTTTGAAATTCACTGCTCAACTTAGGAACCTTATGGATAATTGTATGTGTGGGGTACAGAGATGAGGTAGCCATTAAAAAAGAATGTTAAACAGTATCATTGCACACAGAGTCCATGCAACTTCTTATGTCACTTTTTAAGCGAACATTTACTCCTGAACTAGGCTTGCCATAACTAAGGGGTTGAATGATTTTTGACTCAAGACACTTCATCTTTTAATTTTGAATTAATTTGTAAAAAATGAAGAAAGAAATAATTCCACTTTGACATTCAGGCTGTAACACACCATGAAATGTGGAAAAAGTTGAGGGGTTTCTGAAGGCAGTGTACATCTGCTAATCAAAATTCACTGCCTGTTTTCCTTCCACCAAGTGAGTTTACCCCGTGGGGCCCTGGGTCGGGTTGCCAGCTGTAGACAGTAGTCCTGGATAGTGTCAAGGGCTTGATACGATACTAAGTGCCATTATTACCCCATGGGTTCAGGGATTCTAAAATAGCTGCTATCAATGATCCATATCAATCAGCCAGTGAGTCATTTAAGCAATAAGGCCCGAGGGGGTGTGGTATATGGACAATATACCACAACTAAGGGCTGTTCTTCTGCACGACACAACACGGAGTGCCTGGATACAGCCCTTAGCTGTGGTATATTGGCCATATACCGCAAACCCCCGAGGAGCCTTATGCTATTATAAACTGTTTACGAACGTAATTAGAACAATTAAAATAAACGTTTTGTTATACCCGTGGTATACAGTCTCATATACCACGGCTTTCAGCCAATCAGCATTCAGGGCTCGAACCACCCAGTTTATAATGTGTAATATAGACTAATGCTTACCGTTAATCAAAACAGTATCACTGATGAAAAATACTGCTTGGTTCCTCTCCCTCTCTTCATCTCTGTCAAGTAAATTCAATTTAAGGGCTTTATTGGCATGGGAAACATATGTTAACATTGCCAAAGCAAGTGAAGTAGATGACAAACAAAAGAGAAATAAACAATAAGAATGAACAGTAAACATTACACTCACAGAAGTTCCTCACTCTTTAATGCAAACACACAGTTAGGAGATGAAGGGAGCAGCAGAAAAAAGGGGGAGGAGAGGAAAGCTGTTTGAGGCAACAGAAAAGAGAAGGGAAGGGTGGGTCTTTGATTTCTCTTTCTCCTTAAGGGCGTGGTGGCACCTCAGGGCTCCCTCCTCCTTTTTCCTCCCTCTGACACTCTTTCCCTTGCTCTTTCACTCTCCCTGCTCCTCTCCTATTTCCCCCTCCTCTTTCTACTTGTTTAAGTGAGCCCCCCTGTGCCACGATGGAGAGGACAGACCTCTCTGGTTAGCTTACAGTTAGTCAGGGTCGCTTCTCTCTCTCCAGGCGCACTGCACTGATGAATTTACAAGGCACACACAGACAGTGGGCAGGGCAGACACACACAGAGAATGTATGAGTGGACCGAGTGGGGTGAGCAGACGACTGTGAAGTTAATTAGAACATCCTGTGCCTACTTCTCTCTCTCTCTCCCTATCTCTCATCCTCCTTCTCCCCTTCTCTGCCCCTCTCTCCCTGTCGGAGAAGCTTTGATGTGGTGTAGTGCCTGGAAACTTAATGAAAGATTTATAATAGCCTTTCCATTATTTCTCTCTTCTCTGTCCCTGTCTTTTGTTCCCTCTCTACCTGGTCCTGCCTCCAAGACAAGACTGTTTTACACAACATGGGGCAAAGCAGTGTTGAAAGCTGTAGACACCACTTGTAATACTTACTCTCTGAGACTCTCTCTTTCTCCTCCCTGCTCCCCTGCCAGTCTCTTTCTGCCAGTCAGGGAAAAGAGTGTTTGATCATTTTCTCTTTGACTCTCTCTCTCTCTTTCTCTCTTCCTGTCTCTCTCTCTCACTCTCTTTCCACTCTCTCTTTACTTTTTATTTTTCTCTTGACCCTCTCTTTTTCTCTTTATCTCATTCGGTCCCTCTCTCCTCACCTCTCTTCTCTCACTTACAATCTTCATTACTGACAATATTGTTCAAAGATGTCAGTTTTGACTGAAGTAGGACCTGTCAATTCCTCTGACGTGATACACGCTACATTGAAAAACTGACAGAATGACTCATGCGAAGCCCATTAATGTTATCACAGTTTGGAATGGGGAATGTCAAATCCAATCTATCAGGGCATGTTGCACTCATCTCGCCTTCAATAAACTTAGTTAGGTATTGCAGATGACTGTGTGTGGAATCATCAAACAAGTCACAGTACCCTGCAGATACACAGTATATTTGCACATCTTACTGCTAAATAGATTTTTCTAACTGGAGCTCGCTCATTAAGCCGACCACGTCTTGGCTGTCTTCGCTTCTGTAACTGTCATCTCTCGTTCCACTCAGCATCTCACGCTTCTCTCCATTCCTCTGCCGCTGTGACTCTTCATCAACTAAATTTTCCCTCATCTATCTCTCTCGCTCTCCCTCTCTCTCCCTCGCTCTATTCACTCTGTCTCTCAATTCAATTCAATTCAAGGGCTTTATTGGCATGGGAAACATATGTTAACATTGCCAAAACAAGTGAAGTAGATAATAAACAAAATTGAAGTAATCAATAAAAATTAACAGTAAAAATTACACTCACAGAGTTCCAAAAGAATAGACATTTCAAATGTCATATTATGTATATATATATGTCTATATACGATGTGTAAATAGGTAAGGTACATCTGTATCTCTCGCTGTGTTCCCCAGTCCCTCTTTATTTGGATCTCTGTTAGATTTGATTTGATTTAATTCGATTTGACTAGATTTGATTTGATTAGCTCCCTGCTGTGAAATCTTCATTTTATTAAATGAATCTGTGTGTCCCCTGCTCTCCTCTGCCTTCACCCTGGTAGTTGGTTGTATGTAAAGCCATGTTTATTTGGGTTTCACCTTCCTATTGAGGACTGCCTCCTCAGTCTGTTACTGAGTCTTCCCCTTCATCTTAATTCTGTCTTCACATAACACTCAGAGCTCCTCTGTCTACTGACAGACACATACTGTACAATCTGCAGGTACTGTAACATCTGAGTAGAACATATTTCCTCTGTCATTTCTGAGCAGATCCTTCTTTTTTATTTCTCCTCTTTAACTCCTGCTCTTAACATCCTCTATAGCAGGGCTACTCAACTCTTACCCAACGAGGTCCAGAGCCTGCTGCTTTTCTGTTTTACCTGATCATTAATTGCACACACCTTTGTGTCCCAGGTCCAAATCATTTCTTGATTAGAGGGGAACAATGAACAAATGCAATGGAAGTGGCTTGGAGGTCCAGAGTTTGAAGGCTCTATAGTGTCCTCTCCTCCACTACTACTCTCCTGACCCATCATGCTTATCTCCTCTTCTTCTCACTTTCTCTCTCTCTCTTCCTCAATTCAATTCAATTCAAGGGGCTTTATTGGCATGGGAAACATCTGTTAACGTTGCCAAAGCAAGTGAAGTAGATAATAAACAAAAGTGAAATAAACAATTCAAATGAACAATAAACATTACACTCCCAGAAGTTCCAAAAGAATAAAGACATTTCAAATGTCATATTATGTCTATATACAGCATTGTAATGATGTGCAAATAGTTAAGTACAAAAGGGAAAATAAATAAACATAAATATCTTATGTCTATATACAGTGTTGTAGTGATGTGAAAATAGTTAGGAAAATAAATAAATATGGGTTGTATTTACAATGGTGTTTGATCTTCACTGGTTACCACTTTCTTGTGGTAACAGGTCACAAATCTTGCTGCTGTGATGGCACACTGTGGTATTTCACCCAATAGATATGGGAGTTTATCAAAATTGGGTTTGTTTTCAAATTCTTTGTGGATCTGTGTAATCTGAGGGAAATATGTGTCTCTAATATGGTCATACATTGGGCAGGAGGTTAGGAAGTGCAGCTCAGTTTCCACCTCATTTTGTGGGCAGTGTGCACATAGCCTGTCTTCTCTTGAGAGCCAGGTCTGCCTACTGCGGCCTTTCTCAATAGCAAGGCTATGCTCATCCTTTCTCAATAGCAAGGCTATGCTATGCTGATTCTTTCCAATGTGTCAAGTAATTATCTTTTTGTTTTCTCATGATTTGGTTGGGTCTAATTGTGTTGCTGTCCTGGGGCTCTGTGTGGTCTGTTTGTGTTTGTGAACAGAGCCCCAGGACCAGCTTGCTTAGGGGACTCTTCTCCAGGTTCATCTCTCTGTAGGTGATGGCTTTGTTATGGAAGGTTTGGGAATCACTTCCTTTTAGGTGGTTGTAGAATTTAATGTATTTTTTCTGTATTTTGATAATTAGCGGGTACCGGCCTAATTCTGCTCTGCGTGCATTATTTGGTGTTTTACGTACACTGAGGATATTTTTGCAGAATTCTGCATGCAGGCTCTCAATTTGGTGTTTGTCCCATTTTGTGCATTTTTGGTTGGTGAGCAGACCCCAGACCTCACAACCATAAAGGGTAATGGGTTCTATAACTAATTCAAGTCTTTTTAGCCAGATCCTAATTCTATGTTCCTTTTGATGGCATAGAAGGCCCTTCTTGCCTTGTCTCTCAGATCGTTCACAGCTTTGTGTGCTGTAGGGCAACGATGTCTAGATGTCATTTGTATTTTTGGTCCTGGCAACTGGACCTTTTTTGGAACACCATTATTTTGGTCTTACTGAGATTTACTGTCAGGGCCCAGGTCTAGCAGAATCTGTGCAGAAGATCTATGTGCTGCTGTAGGCCCTCCTTGTTTGGTAACAGAAGAACCAGATCATCAGCAAACAGTAGACATTTGACTTGTTGTTTGTGTGCATGGATTTTATAATGTCTCTCTCTCATCATCTCTTTTGTTTTACGACTTGGCTGTCCTCTGTCCCTTCTCATTCTTACATCTAAAAGACATCCAAAGTACACTTGCATACTCTATCACTCACACACACACACACACACACACACACACACACACACACACACACACACACACACACACACACACACACACACACACACACACACACACACACACACACACACACACACACACACACACACTAAACCTAAACCCTGAGCAAGAAATAGCCTCTTTACCAGTGAGGACCAGCAAAATATCCTCACTTCTCTGAATTTTCCATGGTTTACCATTGTTGTGAGGACTTCTGTTGCTCACAAGTATAGTGAAACAAGCCCACACACGCACACAGTCAGTCCAGTTGAGGAGAATGTCAGTGTAATCACCAGTCCATTGGGGAACAATGCAGGAAGATATCCTGTGGACAGAGAGAGCACTTTGAATTTACTCTCCTGTATGGATGGGGTCAACGGAAACAGTCTACACAGGGTCCTGCCAACACGTCACCCCCATCAAAAACACAGGCCGCTCATTTGTGTGCGTGTGTGTGCTTGCTTGCGCTTGCATGCGTGGTATTTGGCATTTTATTAGGATCCCCATTAGCTGTTGCAAAAGCAGCAGCTACTCTTCCTGGGCTCCACACAAAACATGAAACATGACATAATACAGAACATTAATAGACAAGAACAGCTCAAGGACAGAACTACATTAATTTATAAATGGCACACATAGCCTACATGCTGGTGTAGAGATGTGGGGGAGTGCATGCCTGTATGTCTGTCACTGAATGGGTGTGGTTGTGTGGGTGTGAGGGTGTGTGTGTTTGAGAATAGTTGTGTGTCCAAGCTGTTGGTTGTGTGTGCTCTGATTTGCAGACAGCAGTGACCTTTTCCAATGGCCCAGTCAAGGGATGGCAGGTAGCCTAGTGGTTAAGAGTGTTGGGTTGGTAACTAAAAGGTCACTGGGTTGAATCCATGAAACAGCAAGTTGAAAAAATCTGCAGTTATGAACAGAGCAGTTAACCCCCATAAACAACTGGTTGCTGATAACGTCAATTAAGGCAGCCCCTTGCACCTCTCTGATTCTGTCACGCCCTGACCATAGAGAGCCCTTTTATTTCTCTATTTTGGTTATGTCAGGGTGTGATTTGGGTGGGCATTCTAGATGTTGTATTTCTATGTTCTATTCTATGTTTTTTTTTTCTTTATGTTTGGCCGAGTATGGTTCCTAATCAGAGGCAGCTGTCTATTGTTGTCTCTGATTGGGAATCATACTTAGGCAGCCCTTTTTCCCACCTTCAGTTGTGGGATCTTGTTTTTGTATAGCTGTTAGAAGCCTGCAAGACTTTTTCGTTCGTTGTGTTGTTTATTGTTTTTTTTCTTGTTCACAGTTAAATAAAATGATGATGAACCCAACTCACGCTGCGCATTGATCTACCCATAACGACAAACTTTACAGATTCAGAGGGGTTGGGTTAAATGCGGAAGATGCATTCAGTTGTACAGGCTAGTATCTCAGTCTGTCTGTCTTTTTTGGCAAATAGAGAAAAATAATAGATGCCAACACGTTTATAGGGGATAGATCAGCTGTAATACTGCAGATAGATTGTAGCTTCCATCAATTTAATTGTCTGCGTCACTTCCAAACCCCCATATATATTTTTGCAAATATATACATACATACATACATACATGCATGCATGCATGCATACATGCATACATGCATACATGCATACATGCATACATGCATACATACATGCATACATGCATACATGCATACATGCATACATGCATACATACATACATACATACAGATATAATATATACCAATTTGTTTCTTGGCTTAGGCGTATTATTTAGCTTAGGTCCATCCCTCTTTCTTTATTTACTTGAGGCTCAGTTTGCCGTGATTGATTCTGCACTGAGAGCAGACCGAGACCAGACTCACCGCCTCTCAAATTCAAGACAAGCTTTTGGAGATTGTCAAGCATCGATTTTCAATTACTCTTACAATAACTAGATGATAAAGTATCAGGTGTCCCTCTCTGAGGATGGTGAATGAATGTTCTGATTAGGTTTAACACTAAAGGGGCTGGTGACACACACACACTTACAGTACACACACACACACAGTCTGTCGTTCTATTAAAATCAAATAGTCCAGATGTGAACTATTCTGTGTCAGGCTGAGGAGACGTGATGAAGCTAGAATAAGGCTCCTTAAAATGTTGCCAACTTGGACCAAGATAATTCCCAGAGATTATGAAAGTCCTCCAACTGTTTTTTCCACATTTTAGTTATTAGTTTGGTTACACTACTCTATGACAGATGGGTGCTGGAGTGTCTCTGTAACTTCCCCAGTCAACATGGCTGCTTCAAAAAGGAGTGCATACTTCACTCCACTCCTCCACATACAGTATTTCTAGATGCCATATTGCCATCAATAGAAAGTGTAACAGAGGAAATCCACAGTCCATGGCGTTCTTAAAAGCACTAATACAGTCGCTGCTCAAACTCTCTTCTCTGTCTCCCTATCATCTATCTCCCGCTTTCTCCCTCTCTCCCTTTGGGATGGCAGGTAGCCTAGTGGTTAGAGCCTTGGACTAGTAACCGAAAGGTTGCTAGATCAAATTCCCGAGTTGACAAGGTAAAATCTGTTGTTCTGAACAAGACAGTTAACCCACTGTTCCTAGGCTGTCATTGTAAATAAGAATTTGTTCTTAACTTACTTGCCTAGTTAAATAAAAAAAACATCTATCTCTCCCTGTATATGTACTCTCTCTCTATCCATATTTCCCTGTATATCTTTCTCCCCCCTCTATCATATCCCCACTCTCTGTCCCTCTCTCATCATCATCTGTCTCTCTCTGTCTGGCCATGGTCCCGATCCTCAATTGGCTTAGTGGAAGTCTAATCATTCTCTGATGCCCCTGCTGTCATCCTCTCCCATGGTGATCTTAATCCTGTGATCACTAAATACCTTCCTTTAGCTGGTGCTGCTGCTGGTATTGCTGCTGCTGGTGGTGGTGGTGGCGCTGCTGCTGGTGCTAGTGCTGCTGCTGGTGGTGGTGGTGGCGCTGCTGCTGGTGCTGCTGCTGGTGGTGCTGCTGCTGGTGCTGCTGCTGCTGGTGGTGGTGCTGGTGCTGCTGCTGGTGCTGCTGCTGGTGGTGGCGTTCCTGGTTGTGGTGCTGCTGGTGCTGGTGGTGCTGCTGGTGATGTTGGTGCTGCTGGTGGTGGTGCTGATGCTGCCACTGAAAGTGGTGATGCTGCTGCTATTGGTACTACTCGTGGTAGTGGTGGTGGTGCTGCTGGTGGTGTTGGTGGTGGTGATGCTGCTGCTATTGGTACTACTGGTGGTGGTGGTGGTGGTACTCTGCACGTCACTCACCATTCACCACTCACCACAGTACTCCACACACATCTAGCCCAGGGCACAGACAGGAGAGAGGGATACCAACAGGTCAATCACCCCAGGCAACAACTGCCAGTAACTATCAGCCCCATGGAGCAGGTTAAAGTTGGCCCTCAATGCTGATACAGCCATTTTATTATCCTCTTAATGGTTATGGTTAGGTTTAGGAATAGGTTCATCTGAGGCTACATTTGTCATTAAAAGCAACATCTACCTCTAGTGCCCCACATCTCTAAGATGTAGGATCAGCTTTGCCTTCCCAAATCTATTTGGGAGGACTGACTAAACTGACCATAGAATGTATCAATATCTAGGGGCAGCGTATTTCTGCTCTCACTAGTTTTCACTTATCATCCTTACAGTAAGTGCTCAGATAATGTGTGTGCGTGCGTGTGAGCATGCGTGTTTGCGTGGCCATGCCTGGTTATGTGACTGTATGTGTGTGTCCCATAGTTCCAGTATGTGCGTGCGTACGTGTGCGTCTTTGTGATTCATTAAATTACAAGTACATTACCTAAAGTGCATTTGATAGTACCAGTGAGTGGGCCGAGTTGGAGCGCTATGGAGCACGTGGATGTTTCACAGGTTTAGAGGCAGTAATCATCCAGTCTCAGATCTCACTACGTGATGGTTTTAGCTCAGCAACATTTGGGCTAGTGACTAGATCCAACCCTCTCATCTTTAAGTCAATGATTAACAGATACTGTACATACAGTACACTGAGCTCTTTATTCTCTGGCTCATGTGACATTGAAGGTGACAGGTGTGAGTTTGCCTAGGATGTGTCCCAAATGGGACACCTTTGTAGTGCACTACTTTAGACCAGGGCCCTATAGGGATAACAAAATGGATGATCACCGATCAAGACTGTCCTACCAACTGGACATTAAAAACGATTTCATTACAAACGTTTAAAAAAGATCTTATTTTTCACCGAGTCGTGGCTGAACGATGATATGGATAACACACAGTTGACTGGGTTTTCGGTCCATCGGCAAGATAGAACAGCTGCCTCCGGTAAGACAAGGGGTGGCGGTCTGTGTCTATTTGTAAATAACAGAAAGTGCACAAAATCTAACATTAAGGAAGTCTCAAGGTTTTTCTCACCTGAGGTAGAGTATTTCATGATAAGCTGTAGACCATACTATTTCCGAAAAAAGTTTTCATCTATATTTTCCATAGCTGTCTATTTACCACCACAAACCGATACTGGCACTAAGACGACACTCAACAAGCTGTATAAGGCCATAAGCAAACAAGAAAATGCTCATCCAGAGGTGGCACTCCTTGTGGCCGGGGACTTTAATGCAGGGAATCTTAAATCCATTTTACCTCATTTCTACCAGCATGTAACATCTGTAACCAGAGGAAAAAAACATCTAGACCACCTTTAATCCACACACAGAGACACTCCCTCGCCCTCCATTTGGCAAATCTGACCATAACTCTATCCTCCTGATTCCTGCTTATAAGCAAAAACTAAAGCAGGAAGTACCAGTGACTCGCTCAATAAGGAAGTGGTCAGATGATGCAGATGCTAAGCTACAGGACTGTTTTGCTAGCACAGACTGGAATATGTTCCAGGATTCTTCTCATGGCATTGAGGAGTACACCACATCAGTCACTGGCTTGTGCATTGATGACATCATCCCCACAGTGACCGTACGAATATACCCCAACCAGAAGCCATGGATTACAGGCAACATGCGCACTGAGCTAAAGGCTAAAGGGAAGAGCTGCCGCTTTCAAGGAGTGGGACTATAACCCGGATGCTTACAAGAAATCCCGCTATGTCCTTCAACGAACCATCAAACAGACAAAAAGTCAATACAGGACTACCAGTGAATCGTAATACACTGGCTCCGACGCTCATCGGAGCTCGTTGCAAAGCCGAGAGCTGTCCAGTGGCATGAGCCTACCAGACAAGCTAAATAACTTCTATGCTCGCTTTGAGGCAAGCAACACTGAAGCATGGATTTACATTTAACATTTACATTTAAGTCATTTAGCAGACGCTCTTATCCAGAGCGATTTACAAATTGATGCATTCACCTTATGATATCCAGTGGAACAACCACTTTACAATAGTGCATCTAAATCTTTTAGGGGGGGGGGTTAGAAGGATTACTTTATCCTATCCCAGGTATTCCTTAAAGAGGTGGGGTTTCAGGTGTCTCCGGAAGGTGGTGATTGACTCCGCTGTCCTGGCGTCGTGAGGGAGCTTGTTCCAACATTGGGGTGCCAGAGCAGCGAACAGTTTTGACTGGGCTGAGCGGGAACAGTGCTTCCTCAGAGGTAGGGAGGCGAGCAGGCCAGAGGTGGATGAACGCAGTGCCCTTGTTTGGGTGTAGGGCCTGATCAGAGCCTGAAGGTACGGAGGTGCCGTTCCCCTCACAGCTCCATAGGCAAGCACCATGGACTTGTAGTGGATGCGAGCTTGAACTGGAAGCCAGTGGAGAGAGCGGAGGAGCGGGGTGACGTGAGAGAACTTGGGAAGGTTGAACACTAGACGGGCTGCAGCGTTCTGGATGAGTTGTAGGGGTTTAATGGCACAGGCAGGGAGCCCAGCCAACAGCGAGTTGCAGTAATCCAGACGGGAGATGACAAGTGCCTGGACTAGGACCTGCGCCGCTTCCTGTGTGAGGCAGGGTCGTACTCTGCGAATGTTGTAGAGCATGAACCTACAGGATCGGGTCACCGCCTTGATGTTAGTGGAGAACGACAGGGTGTTGTCCAGGGTCACGCCAAGTTTCTTAGCACTCTGGGAGGAGGACACAAGGGAGTTGTCAACCGTGATGGTGAGATCATGGAACGGGCAGTCCTTCCCTGGGAGGAAGAGCAGCTCCGTCTTGCCGAGGTTCAGCTTGAGGTGGTGATCCGTCATCCACACTGATATGTCTGCCAGACATGCAGAGATGCGATTCGCCACCTGGTTATCAGAAGGGGGAAAGGAGAAGATTAATTGTGTGTCGTCTGCGTAGCAATGATAGGAGAGACCATGTGAGGATATGACAGAGCCAAGTGACTTGGTGTATAGTGAGAATAGGAGAGGGCCTAGAACAGAGCCCTGGGGGACACCAGTGGTGAGAGCACGTGGTGCGGAGACAGATTCTCGCCACGCCACCTGGTAGGAGCGACCTGTCAGGTAGGACGCAATCCAAGCGTGGGCCGCGCCGGAGATGCCCAACTCGGAGAGGGTGGAGAGGAGGATCTGATGGTTCACAGTATCAAAGGCAGCAGATAGGTCTAGAAGGATGAGAGCAGAGGAGAGAGAGTTAGCTTTAGCAGTGCGGAGAGCCTCCGTGACACAGAGAAGAGCAGTCTCAGTTGAATGCCCAGTCTTGAAACCTGACTGATTAGGATCAAGAAGGTCATTCTGAGAGAGATAGCAGGAGAGCTGGCCAAGGACGGCACGTTCAAGAGTTTTGGAGAGAAAAGAAAGAAGGGATACTGGTCTGTAGTTGTTGACATCGGAGGGATCGAGTGTAGGTTTTTTCAGAAGGGGTGCAACTCTCGCTCTCTTGAAGATGGAAGGGACGTAGCCAGCGGTCAAGGATGAGTTGATGAGCGAGGTGTGGTAGGGGAAAAGGTCACCGGAAATGGTCTGGAGAAGAGAGGAGGGGATAGGGTCAAGTGGGCAGGTTGTTGGGCGGCCGGCCGTCACAAGACGCGAGATTTCATCTGGAGAGAGGGGGGAGAAAGAGGTCAAAGCACAGGGTAGGGCAGTGTGAGCAGGACCAGCGGTGTCGTTTGACTTAGCAAACGAGGATCGGATGTCATCAACCTTCTTTTCAAAATGGTTGACGAAGTCATCCGCAGAGAGGGAGGGGGGTTAGAGGCAGATGCTTGGAATTTAGAGTGGTAGAAAGTGGCTTTAGTAGAAGAGACAGAAGAGGAAAATGTAGAGAGGAGGGAGTGAAAGGATGCCAGGTCCGCAGGGAGGCGAGTTGTCCTCCATTTCCGCTCGGCTGCCCGGAGCCCTGTTCTGTGAGCTCGCAGTGAGTCGTCGAGCCACGGAGCAGGAGGGGAGGACCGAGCCGGCCTGGAGGATAGGGGACAGAGAAAATCAAAGGATGCAGAAAGGGAGGAGGGTTGAGGAGGAGGCAGAATCAGGAGATTGTTTGGAGAAGGATTGAGCAGAGGGAAGAGATGATACGATGGAAGAGGAGAGAGTAGCAGGAGAGAGAGAGTGAAGGTTGGGACGGCGCAATACCATCCGAGTAGGGGCAGAGTGAGAAGTGTTGGATGAGAGCGAGAGGGAAAAGGATACAAGGTAGTGGTCGGAGACTTGGAGGGGAGTTGCAATGAGATTAGTGGAAGAACAGCATCTAGTAAAGATGAGGTCAAGCGTATTGTCTGCC
This sequence comes from Salmo trutta, assembly GCF_901001165.1. NCBI lineage: Eukaryota > Metazoa > Chordata > Actinopteri > Salmoniformes > Salmonidae > Salmo > Salmo trutta. The sequence continues at coordinate 28,228,061 of NC_042965.1, forward strand.
TTGTGAGTAGGGGGGGAAGGTGAGAGGGTGAGGTCAAAAGAGGAGAGGAGTGGAAAGAAGGAGGCAGAGAGGAATGAGTCAAAGGTAGACGTGGGGAGGTTAAAGTCACCCAGAACTGTGAGAGGTGAGCCATCCTCAGGAAAGGAACTTATCAAGGCGTCAAGCTCATTGATGAACTCTCCAAGGGAACCTGGAGGGCGATAAATGATAAGGATGTTAAGCTTGAAAGGGCTGGTAACTGTGACAGCATGGAATTCAAATGAGGAGATAGACAGATGGGTCAGGGGAGAAAGAGAGAATGTCCACTTGGGAGAGATGAGGATTCCAGTGCCACCACCCCGCTGGCTCGATGCTCTAGGGGTATGCGAGAACACGTGGGCAGACGAGGAGAGAGCAGTAGGAGTAGCAGTGTTATCTGTGGTAATCCATGTTTCCGTCAGCGCCAGGAAGTCTAGGGACTGGAGGGTAGCATAGGCTGAGATGAACTCAGCCTTGTTGGCCGCAGACTGGTAGTTCCAGAGGCTGCCAGAGACCTGGAACTCCACGTGGGTCGTGCGCGCTGGGACCACCAGGTTAGAGTGGCAGCGGCCACGCGGTGTGAGGCGTTTGTATGGCCTGTGCAGAGGGGAGAGAACAGGGATAGACAGACACATAGTTGACAAGCTACAGAAGAGGCTACGCTAATACAAAGGAGATTGGAATGACAAGTGGACTACACGTCTCGAATGTTCAGAAAGTTAAGCTTACGTTGCGAAAATCTTATTGACTAAAATGACGAAAATGCTAGCTAACTAACACTAACACTACACTGATCAAGTCGTTCCGTTGTAATGTGATAGTTTCTACAGTGCTGCTAGTCTTTAGAGGTTGGCTATTATAAAAAGCAACTTTGTAGCTAGCTAACATAACACTAATCAAGACGTTCCTTTGTAATGTATTTAGTTTCTACAATGCTGCTCGTCGGTAATAGTTGGCTAGGTATGGAACAATGGCGTCGCGGGAGACGGAAATAGCTGGCTAGCTAACCTCGATAATTACTAAACTACACAATTATCAAGCTATGACAAAGACAACTCTGTAGCTAGCTAGCTAACACTGCACTAGTCAAATCGTTCCGTTGTAATGTATTAGTATCTACATGCATGAGAGCATCAGCTGTTACGGATGACTGTGTGATCACGCTCTCCGTAGCCGATGTGAGTAAGACCTTTAAACATTCACAAGGCCGCAGGGCCAGACGGATTAACAGGTTGTGTACTCCGAGCATGCGCTGACCAACTGGCAAGTGTCTTCACTGACAATTTCAACCTGTCCCTGACCGAGTCTGTAATACCAACATGTTTCAAGCAGACCACCATAATCCCTGTGCCCAAGAACACTAAGGTAACCTGCCTAAATGACTACCGACCCGTAGCACTCATGTCTGTAGCCATGAAGTACTTTGAAAGGCTGGTCATGGCTCACATCTACACCATTATCCCAGAAACCCTAGACCCACTCCAATATGCATACTGCTGCAACAGATCCACAGATGATGCAATCTCTATTGCACTCCACACTGCCTTTTCCCTCCTGGACAAAAGGAACGCCTACGTGAGAATGCTATTTATTGACTACGGCTCACCATAGTGCCCTCAAAGCTCATCACTAAGCTAAGGACCCTGGGACTAAACACCTCCCTATGCAACTGGATCCTGGACTTCCCGACGGGTAACCTCCAGGTGGTTAGGGTATAGAGCGTTGGATTAGTAACCGAAAGGTTGCAAGTTCGAATCCCCGAGCTGACAAGGTACAAATCTGTCATTCTGCCCCTGAACAAGGCAGTTAACCCACTGTTCCTAGGCCGTCATTGAAAATAAGAATTTGTTCTTAACTGACTTGCCTAGTTAAATAAAGGTAAAATAAATAAAAATTAAAAAATTAATCTGCCACACTGATCCTCAACATAGGGGCCCCTCAGGGGTGCGTGCTCAGTCCCCTCCTGTACTCCCTGTTCACTCATGACAGGGCACGACAAAGCCTATTCCCCCTCAGGAGACTGAAAAGATTTGGCATGGGTCCTCAGATCCTCAAAAAGTTATACAGCTGCACCATCGAGAGCATCCTGACTGGTTGCATCACCGACTGGTATGGCAACTGCTCGGCCTCCGACCACAAGGCAATACAGAGGGTAGAGCATATGGCCCAGTACGTCAATGGGGCCAAGCTTCCTGCCATCCAGGACCTCTATACCAGGCGGTGTCAGAGGAATGCCCTAAAAATGTACAAAGACTCCAGCTACTGCACGGCATGTGGTACCGGAGCACCAAGTCTAGGCTTCTTAACAGCTTCTACCCCCAAGCCATAAGACTCCTGAACAGCTAATCAAATGGCTACCCAGACTATTTGCATTGTCGTCGTCAACCCAGTCCCCACATTTTTACGCTGCTGCTACTCCCTGTTTATTATCCATGCATAGTCACTTTACCTCTACAAACATGAACATACCTTAATTACCTCGACTAACCTGTGCCCCCACACATTGACTCTTTACCGGTAACCCCTGTATATAGCCTCACTACTGTTATTATATTGTTGCTCCTTAATTATTTGTTATTTTTCTTCTTTATTTTTTATTTTTTACTTCAGTTTATTTTAGTATATACTTTCTTAACAGTTATTTTTCTTAAAACTGCACTGTTGTTTAAAAGGGCTTGTAAGTAAGCATTTCACTGTAAGGTTTACACCTGTTGTATTTGGCGCATGTGACAAATAACATTTGATTTGATTTGAATAGGATGCCATTTGGGACAAAGCCCCAGCCGACCCCACAGCCGACCCCTCAGCTCGTACAATGTATAGTGCATTGTTAATCATTATCATCTTTTACGACCTGCTGACTGAGACCAAACTCTCAGTAGTTAAATTAAATCAACGTTTATTGGTCGCGTACACAGATTTGAAGATGTAATCGCAGGTGCAGCGAAATGCTTGTGTTTCTTGCTCCAACAGTGTAGTAATACCTAGCAATATAAAAAATACAATACACACATAATCCATAAAACTATAAATAAGTTATATAGGATGAGCCATGACTAGAATACAGTTTATACATATGAAGTGGGCAAAACAGTACGTAAACATTATTAAAATGATCAGTGTTCAATAACTATGTACATATGGCAGTCGTATCTAAGGTGCAGGGTAGAGTACTGGGTGGAGGCTGGCTAGTAGTAACTGTTTATCAGTCTGATGGGCTGGAGATAGAAGCTGTTTCTCAGTCTCTCAGTCCCAGCTTTGATGCACCTGTACTGTCTCCACATTCTAGATGGTAGTGGGATGAACAGGCCTTGGCTAGGGTGCCTGAGGTCCTGAGGTGTTGTAGGTGTCCTGGAGGGCAGGTAGTTTGCCCTTGGTGATGCGTTGTGCAGACCACACCACCCTCTGGAGAGCCCTGCGGTTGCGGACGGTGCAATTGCCGTACCCGGCGGTGATATAGCAAAAAAGGATGCTCTCAATGGTGCATCTGTAGAAGTTTGTAAGGGTCTTAGGGTCCTTCTTCACCACGCTGTCTGTGTGGATGGACCATTTCAGGTTGTCAGTAATGTGCACGCAGAGGGACTTGAAGCTTTTGACCCTCTCCACTGCGGCCCGTTATTGTGGATGGGAGCCTGCTTTCTCTGCTCTCTCCTGTAGTCCACGATCAGCTCCTTTGTTTTGTTGACGTTGAGGGAGAGGTTATTTTCCTGGCACTGTTGTCATCAGGCCTACCATTGTTGTGTCGTCAGTAAACTTGATGATTGAGTTGGACACATGTGTGGCCTCGCAAGGTGGGTGAACAGGGAATACAGGAGGGGGATGAGCACATGTTAAAGATCAGCGTCCTGGAGATGTTGTTGCCTACCTTCATCACTTGGGGCCCGTCATGAAGTCCAGGACCCAGTTGCACAGGGAGTGATTCAGACCCAGGGCCTTGAGCTTAGTGATGAACTTCGAATGTACTATTGTATTGAAGGCTGAGCTGAGGTTGATGAACAGCATTCTTACATACAGTTGAAGTCGGAAGTTAACATATACTTAGGTTTCAGTCATTAAAACTCGTTTTTCCATCAATCCACAAATTTCTTGTTAACAAATTATAGTTTTGGCTAGTCGGTTAGGACATGTACTTTGTGCATGACACAAGTCATTTTTCCAACAATTGTTTAAAGACAGATTATTTCACTTATAATTCACTGTGTCACAATTCCAGTGTGTCAGAAGTTTACAAACACTAAATTGACTGTGCCTTTTACCTCTATGGGACCCCTTCCCGTTCTCATCCCGATAACGGGATTGCTTGACAAGATAGCAAAAATCGAATAATTTCAATTTCTCAAACAATCAACTATTTTACACCATTTGAAAGATAAACACCTCCTTAATCCAAACACGTTGTCCGATTTCAAAGAGGCTTTACGGCAAAAGCATAAAGTTAGATTATGTTAGGACAGTACATTGACAAAACATTACACACAGCTATTTTCAATGCAAAGACAGGCGTCACCAAAAGCAGAAAACCAGCTAAAATTATGCACTAACCTTTGACAATCTTCATCAGATGACACTCCTAGGACATCATGTTACACAATACATGCATTCTTTTGTTCGATAAAGTTCATATTTATATGTAAAAACAGCATTTTACATCGGCGCGTGATGTTCAGAAAATATTTTCCCTCAAATGCTTCCGGTGAATCAGCGCTACAATTTACAAAATTACTATTCGAAAACATTGGTCAAATCTAATATTGTCATTCAAAGAATTATAGATTAACATCTCGTGAATGCAACCGCATTGCCAGATTTAAAAATAACTTTACTTTTCTTGGAACCATCTAAAATCAAATATTCCATTGTAAATGTTCCCTTACCTTTGATTATCTTTATCAGAAGGCACTTCCAGGTATCCCAGGTCCACAACAAATGTAGTTTTGTTCGAAAAAGTAAATCATTTATGTCCCAATAGCTCCTTCTTGTTAGCGCGTTCCGAAGGCTACTCATAATGTACGATGCGCGCGGGACTTGTCATCACAAATGTGCAAAAAATATATATTTACGTTTGTTCAAACATGTCAAACGTTGTATAACATAAATCTTTAGGTTCTTTTTCAATCAGAGATTCAATAATATTCAAGGCAGACGATTGCATTGTCTTACTAAACGTTTCGGAACGAGAGGGTACCCACGGGCTCCCGCGTCATAGTAATAATGGCCCTCCCCCTATGACCAACTTTCCAGGCCTCTCGTTCGGTCAGTTTCTACCGGAGAAGACTCAAACCACTTTGTAAAGACTGTTGACATCTAGTGGAAGCCTTAGGAAGTGCTAATTGAATCCTAACTCACGGTGTGTTTCATAGGCAAAGTGTTGAAGGTGATTCCACAAATCAGATTTCCACTTCCTGCATGGAATCTTCTCAGGTTTTGGCCTGCCATATGAGTTCTGTTATACTCACAGACACCATTCAAACAGTTTTAGAAACTTTAGAGTGTTTTCTATCCAAATCTACTAATTATATGCATATTCTAGTTACTGGGCAGGAGTAGTAACCAGATTAAATTGGGTACATTTTTTATCCTGCCGTGCAAATACTGCCCCCTAGCCCCAACAGGTTTTAAACAGCTCGGAAAATTCCAGAAAATTATGTCATGGCTTTAGAAGCTTCTGATAGGCTAATTGACATCACTTGAGTCAATTGGAGGTGTACCTGTGGATGTATTTCAAGGCCTACCTTCAAACTCAGTGCCTATTTGCTTGACATAATGGGAAAATCAAAAGAAATCAGCTGTCACGTCCTGACCAGAAAAGGGGTTATTTGTTATTGTAGTTTAGTCGGGACGTGGCAGGGGGTGTTTGTTTTATGTGGTTCAGGGTTTGTTGGGCTATGTACTTATGTAAGAGGGGTGTTTGTTTTCTGTGTTCTGTTTTTTTTTGTCTATGTTCTATGTTAGTGTATTTCTATGTTCAGTCTAGTCTATCTATTTCTATGTTTAGTTCATTGGATTGACCTTCAATTGGAGGCAGCTGTTCCTCGTTGCCTCTGATTGAAGGTCCTATGTGTAGGAGTGTTTTTGTAATGGGATTTGTGGGTAGTTGTCTCCTGTTTTGTGTCTGTGCACCTGACAGGACTGTTTAGTGTCGTTCGTTGTTTTGTATACGTGGTTTGTTTGTTTTTCCTTCTTTTGATTTAATAAAGAAGATGAGTATACACGTTCTCGCTGCACCTTGGTCTAATCCTTACGACGCCCGTTACATCAGCCAGGACCTCAGAAAAAATGTAGACCTCCACAAGTCTGGTTCATCCTTGGGAGCAATATCCAAATGCCTGAAGGTACCACGTTCATCTGCTCAAGCAATAGTACGCAAGTATAAACACCATGAGACCACAAAAACGGGGTACAAAAGTATCTATATTCATAGTAAAACGAGTCCCATATCGACAAAACCTGAAAAGCCACTCAGCAAGGAAGAAGCCACTGCTCCAAAACCACCTAACAAAGCCAGACTACGGTTTGCAACTGCACATGGGGACAAAGATTGTACTTTTTGGAGAAATGTCCTCTGGTCTGATGAAACAAAAATAGAACTGTTTGGCCATAATGACCATTGTTGTGTTTGGAGGAAAAAGGGGGAGGCTTGCAAGCCGAAGAACACCATCCCAACCGTGAAGCATGGGGGTGGCAGCATCATGTTGTGGGGGTGCTTTGCTGCAGGAGTGACTGGTGCACTTCACAAAATAGATGGCATCATGAGGCAGGACAATTATGTGGATATATTGAAGCAACATCTCAAGACATCAGTCAGGAAGTTAAAGCTTGGTTGCAAATGGGTCTTCCAAATGGACAATGAACCCAAGAATACTTCCAAAGTTGTGGCAAAATGGCTTAAGGACAGCAAAGTCAAGAGATTGGAGTGGCCATCACAAAGCCCTGACCTCAGTCCTATAGAAAAGTTGTGGGCAGAACTGAAAAAGCATGTGCGAGCAAGGAGGCCTACAAACCTGACTCAGTTACACCAGCTCTGACAGGAGGAATGGGCCAAAATTCACCCAACTTATTGTGGGAAGCTTGTGGAAGGCTACTCGAAACGTTTGAGTTCAACAATTTAAAGGCAAAGTTCAACAATTTAAAGGCAAAGCTACCAAATACTAATTGAGTGTATGTAAACTTCTGACCCACTGCGAATGTGATGAAAGAAATAAAAGCTGAAATAAATAATTCTCTCTACCATTATTCTGACATTTCACATTCTTAAAATAAAGTGGTGATCCTAACTGACCCAAGACAGGGAATTTTACTAGGATTAAATGTCAGGAATTGAGAAAAACTGAGCTGAAATGTATTTGGCTAAGGTGTACGTTTTTCAGCTAAGGCTAGTTTTTCAAACAGAAATTTGCATTCTGTAGTTCTAACTCCAAAAGGTTCTGGGACACTGTAAAGTCCACGGAGAATAAGAGCACCTCCTCCCAGCTACCCACTGCACCGATAAATCCACGAAATTCCAGAATTTCAATAAGCATTTCTCTACCGCTGGCCATGCTTTCCTCCTGGCTCCCCCAACTCCGGACAACAGCTCCTCACCCCCCGCAGCTACTTACCCAAGCCTCCCCAGCTTCTCCTTCACCCAAATTCAGATAGCAGATGTTCTGAAAGAGCTGCAAAACCTGGACCCATACTGATCAGCTGTGCTAAACAAACTGGAGCCTCTCTTTCTACAATTATCCGCCGCCATTGTTGCAACCCCTATTACTAGTCTGTTCAACCTCTCTCGTATCGTCTGAGATTCCTAAAGATTGGAAAGCTGCCGCAGTCATCCCCGTCTTCAAAGGGGGTGACACTCTAGACCCAAACTGTTACAGACCTATTGTCAAGTCCTGCCAATAGTAAGTTGTTATTTTCTATGGTAGAGTAGGTCAGGGCGTGACAGGGGGTGTTTGTCTGTTTTTGTATTTCTATGTCAGGTTCTAGTTTTGGATTTCTATGTTGGTGTTGTTTGGGTTGATCTCCAATTGGAGGCAGCTGATCCTCGTTACCTCTAATTGGAGGTCATATTTATGTTGAGGTTTGTACCACTTGTGTTTGTGGGTGATTATCTTTTGAGTAGTGTGTTTTCTTCTCTGCGTCACGGTTTGTTGTTTTTGTGTTTCAAGGATTTATGTATTGCATTTAGTTTCACGGAACAAATAATTATGTGGAACTACGAACACGCTGCATTTTGGTCCGATCCTTCAGACAGCCGTGACAGAATCACCCACCACCAAAGGACCAAGCAGCGTGGAATGGATCAGCAGGAAAAATGGACTTGGGAGGAGATATTGGACGGGAAAGGACCCTGGAGGCAGGCTGGGGAGTATCGCCGTCCGAAGGAGGAAATCGAAGCAGCAAAAAGGGAGCGACGATACTACGAGGCTCTATATGCACCGAGAGGCAAGGCTGAGAGGCAGCCCCAAAAACAAATTTGGGGGGGGGGGGGGGGGCACACGGGGAGTTTGGCGACGTCAGGGGGAGACCTGACCTAACTTCCCGTGCTTATCGGAGAGAACCGTGAAGCAGACCGGAGCCAGTCAGAGAGTCAAGCGTGGAGCTCGACGCAAGAAGAACCTGATTATCTTTTGAGTAGTGTGTTTTCTTCTCTGCGTCACTGTTACGGATACAGGTATCCTGAGTGTGTATCCTGTATGTGTATTTCTTTTCTCTCCTTCTCCTCCTCACAGGTGAAAATCATCACTCCACAATCAGCCACAATCAGAAGACACCTGTTCCTTTTCCTTCAACCAATCACATCCCCTTTCCCTTGGTTTAAATACCCAGTCAGTTGTTTTCTCTCCAGATCAATCTTTGTGTTCATTCTCTCTCTGTGTCTTAAACTCTCACTATACCGCTCTCTCTCTTTCTGTATTGATATCTCTTTTGTTTTGCAACTACATGTCACATTTGTCCGGTTATCCTGTGAGTATTGTTTTGTTGTTTGACTGTTTGTTTGTTTGGTGGGAAAAGGGGATACCAACACAAGTCGCCCATGGGCATACATTACCCGTAGGAATACTTTGTCTAAATACCCTAGTTCGAACTGGGCGGACCAACCACTGTATTTTTGGTTAGTTAGCTAGCTGTTCTTGAAGTAGGCTAGTCTAGCTTAGGGGTGTTTTGGATTATTGTTTCTTTGCTTGGGTCCAGCTCAGCCCCTTTTCTCACACCCCTTTACCGTGTGTTTAAAAATAAACATTTAGTGTTTGACGGTAACTTTCAGTTGTCTGTGGTTATTTGTTCTCACTGTTACTTTTTCACTATTATAATTTGCATGATTTATGTTACGGGTCTCGTTGCCATCCCCCCTAGACTGCTGGGCCAAAGAGTATTCGTAACAGTCACGGTTTGTTGTTTTTGTGTTTCAAGTATTTATGTATTGCATTTAGTTTCACGGAATAAATAATTATGTGGAACTACGAACACGCTGCATTTTGGTTCGATCATTCAGACAGCCGTGACACCTATATCCGTCCTGCCTTTCTAAAGTCTTCGAAAGCCAAGTCAACAAACAGATCACTGACCATTTCGAATCCCACCGTACCTTCTCCGCTGTGCAATCCGGTTTCCGAGCTGGTCACGGGTGCACCTCAGCCATGCTCAAGGTACTAAACGATATCATAACCACCATCGATAAAAGACAATACTGTGCAGCTGTATTCATCAACCTGGCCAAGGCTTTCGACACTGTCAATCACCACATTCTTATCAGCAGACTCAACAGCCTTGGTTTCTCAAATGACTGCCTCGCCTGGTTCACCAACTACTTCTCTGATAGAGTTCAGTGTGTCAAATCGGAGGGCCTGTTGTCCGGACCTCTGGCAGTCTCTGTGGGGGTACCACATGGTTCAATTCTCGGGCCGACTCTCTTCTCTGTATATATCAATGATGTCGCTCTTGCTGCTGGTGATTCCTTGATCCACCTCTACACAGATGACACCATTCTGTATACATCTGGCCCTTCTTTGGACACTGTGTTAAAACCTCTTACATCTAGACGTTCCGCTAGCGGAACACCTGCTCCAATATCCAATGATGGGCGTGGCACGAAATACAAAGTCATCCGAAAACTTCAATTTTTCAAACATATGACTATTTTACACCATTTTAAAGACAATACTCTCCTTTATCTAACCACACTGTCCGATTTCAAAAAGGCTTTACAGCGAAAGCAAAACATTAGATTATGTCAGCAGAGTACCCAGCCAGAAATAATCAGACACCCATTTTTCAAGCTAGCATATAATGTCACAAAAAACAAAACCACAGCTAAATGCAGCACTAACCTTTGATGATCTTCATCAGATGACACTCCTAGGACATTATGTTATACAATACATGCATGTTTTGTTCAATCAAGTTCATATTTATATCAAAAAACAGCTTTTTACATTAGCATGTGACGTTCAGAACTAGCATACCCACTGAAACTTCCGGTGAATTTACTAAATTACTCACGATAAACATTCACAAAAAACATAACAATTATTTTAAGAATTATAGATACAGAACTCCTTTATGCAATCGCTATGTCCGATTTTAAAATAGCTTTTCGGTGAAAGCACATTTTGCAAAATTCTGAGTAGATAGCTCGCCATCACGGGCTAGCTATTTTGACACCCACCAAGTTTGGTACTCACCAAACTCAGATTTACCACAAGAAAAATTGGATTACCTTTGCTGTTCTTCGTCAGAATGCACTCCCAGGACTTCTACTTCAATAACAAATGTTGGTTTGGTTCCAAATAATCCATAGTTATATCCAAATAGCGGCGTTTTGTTCGTGCGTTCAAGACACTATCCGAAGGGTAAAGAAGGGTGACGCGCCCCGGCGTGTTTCGTGACAAAACATTTCAAAATATTCCATTACCATACTTCGAAGCATGTCAAACGCTGTTTAAAATCAATTTTTATGCGATTTTTCTCGTAAAAAAGCGATAATATTCCGACCGGCAGTCGTTGTTTTCATTCAAAGACTGAAAATAAAAACATGGAGTCTTCTCGTGCACCCGCCCCCAGTCTCATTGTTCTCAGATCGACCACTATCCAAATGCGCTACTGTTTTTCAGCCATGGCCTGCAAAGGCATCATTCAACGTTCTGCCGCCTTCTGAGAGCCTATGGGAGCCGTAGGAAGTGTCACGTTACAGCAGAGATCCTCAGTTTTCAATAAAGAGAGTGTAGAAGGCCAAGAAATGGTCAGAGAGGGCACTTCCGGTAAGGAATCTTCTCAGGTTTTGGCCTGCCAAATGAGTTCTGTTATACTCACAGACACCTTTCAAACAGTTTTAGAAACTTTGGAGTGTTTTCTATCCACAGTTAATAATTATATGCATATTCTAGTTTCTGGGCAGGAGTAATAGTCAGATTAAATCAGGTACGTTTTTTATCCGGCCGTGAAAATACTGCCCCCTATCCATAACAAGTTAACAAACCTCCAAACGAGCTTGAATGCCATACAACACTCCTTCCGTGGCCTCCAACTGCTCTTAAATGCTAGTAAAACGAAATGCATGCTCTTCAACCGATCGCTGCCCGCACCCGCCCACCCAACTAGCATCACTACTCTGGACGGATCCGACTTAGAAAATGTGGACAACTACAAATACCTAGGTGTCTGGCTAGACTGTAAACTCTCATTCCAGACTCATATTAAGCATCTCCAACCCAAAATTAAATCGAGTCGGCTTCCTATTTTGCAACAAAGCATCCTTCACTCATGCTGCCAAACATACCCTCGTAAAACTAACTATCCTACCGATCCTTGACTTCGGCGACGTAATTTACAAAATAGCCTCCAACACTCTACTCAGCGAACTGGATGCAGTCTATCACAGTGCCATCCATTTTGTCACCCCATATACCACCCACCACTGTGACCTGTATGCTCTCGTCAGCTGTCCCTCGCTACATATTCATCGCCAGACCCAAGGGCTCCAGGTCATCTATAAGTCTTTGCTAGGTAAAGCTCCGCCTTATCTCAGCTCACTGGTCACCATAACAACACCCACCCTTAGCATGCGCTCCAGCAGGTATATCTCACTGGTCATCCCCAAAGCCAACACCTCCTTTGGCCGCCTTTCCTTACAGTTCTCTGCTGCCAATGGCTGGAACGAATTGCAAAAATCGCTGAAGCTGGAGACTTATATCTCCCTCACTGACTTTAAGCATCAGCTATCTGAGCAGCTTTCCAATCGCTGCAGCTGTACGTAGCCCATCTGTAAATAGCCCATCCAACTACCTACCTCATCCCTACCTACCTCATGCATATTGCTTTTATTTACTTTTTTTGCTCTTTTGCACACCAGTATTTCTACTTGCACATCATCATCTGCACATCTATCACGGCAGTGTTAATTTGCTAAATTGTAATTACTTCGCTACTATTAGCCTATTTATTGCCTTAGCTCCTTACTCCATTTGCACACACTGTATATAGATTTTTTTTATTGTGTTATTGACTATACTTTTGTCATCCCATGTGTAACTCTGTGTTGTTGTTTATTGTCACACTGCTTTGCTTTATCTTGGCCAGGTCGCAGTTGTAAATGAGAACTTGTTCTCAACTGGCCTACCTGGTTAAATAAAGGTGAAATAAATAAATAAAAAATGTTAACTTCCGACTTCAACTGTATATGCATGCATGACTGTAAGTGGCTTTGGATAAAAGCATCTGCTCAATGGCATATACTGTATTATTATATTATCCTCTATGCACCTGATGAACCCAGTGACCGAGTCAGTGAATACGTTGATACTATTCTCAGAAGTGACCCAGAACATTACCCAGTACGCTTGATCAAAACAACCTTGAAGCATAGATTCCGATTGGTCGGACCAACATACCATAGGAGCTTCCTGTTTAAGTTTCTGCCTATAGGTGGGGAAAAGCCGAATGGAGGCTTGATCTGATTTGCCAAAGGGAGGTTGGGGCAGGGCCTTGATCCAGGATCCAGGGTCCTGGTTGCGAGTGTAGCACAGGAGATGTGTTGATAGAGTTTTGGTTGTGGTGGCACAGAGTTGTCCTTCATCTCCTCAAGGCTGGGTAACTAGGTGGTGTCAACTTCAGATTTGATTTATTTATTTATTTCACCTTTATTTAACCAGGTAGGCAAGTTGAGAACAAGTTCTCATTTACAATTGCGACCTGGCCAAGATAATGCAAAGCAGTTCAACAACATACAAAAACACAGAGTTACACATGGAGTAAAACAACATACAATCAATGATACAGTAGACAAAAATAAGACTATATACAATGTGAGCAAATTGTGTGAGGTAAGGGAGGTAAAGGCAAAAAATGCCATGGTGGCAAAGTAAATAAAGTATAGCAAGTAAAACACTGGAATGGTAGATTTATAATTTGAAGAAAGTTCAAAGTTAAAATATAAATAATATGGTGCAAAGGAGCAAAATAATAAATAAAATAAATAAATACAGTAGGGGAAGAGGTAGTAGTTTGGGCTAAATTATAGATCGGCTATGTACAGGTGCAGTGATCTGGGAGCTGCTCTGATAGCTGGTGCTTAAAGCTAGTGAGGGAGATAAGTGTTTCCAGTTTCAGGGATTTTTGTAGTTCGTTCCAGTCATTGGCAGCAGAGAACTGGAAGGAGAGACGACCAAAGGAGGAGTTGGCTTTAGGGGTGACCAGAGAGATATACCTGCTGGAGCGCGTGCTACAAGTGGGTGCTGCTATGGTGACCAGTGAGCTGAGATAAGGGGGGACTTTACCTAGCAGGGTCTTGTAGATGACCTGGAGCCAATGTGTTTGGTGACGATTATGAAGCGAAGGCCAGCCAACGAGAGCGTACAGGTCGCAGTGGTGGGTAGTATATGGGGCTTTGGTGACAAAACGGATGGCACTGTGATAGACTGCATCCAGCTTGTTGAGTAGGGTATTGGAGGCTATTTTGTAAATGAAAAAAGTCGAGGATTGGTAGGATGGTCAGTTTTACGAGGATATGTTTGGCAGCATGAGTGAAGGATGCTTTGTTGCGAAATAGGAAGCCAATTCTAGATTTAACTTTGGATTGGAGATGATTGATGTGAGACTGGAAGGAGAGTTTACAGTCTAACCAGACACCTAGGTATTTGTAGTTGTCCACAAATTCTAAGTCAGAACCGTCCAGAGAAGTGATGCTGGACAGGCGGGCAGGTGCAGGCAGCGATCGGTTGAAGAGCATGCATTTCGTTTTACTAGTATGTAGGAGCAGTTGGAGACCACGGAAGGAGAGTTCTATGGCATTGAAACTCGTCTGGAGGGTTGTTAACACAGTGTCCAAAGAAGGGCCAGAAGTATACAGAATGGTGTCGTCTGCGTAGAGGTGGATCAGAGATTCACCAGCAGCAAGAGCGACATCATTGATGTATACAGAGAAAAGAGTTGGCCCAAGAATTGAACCCTGTGGTACCCCCATAGAGACTGCCAGAGGTCCGGACAGCAGGCCCTCCGATTTGACACACTGAACTCTATCAGAGAAGTAGTTGGAGAACGAGGCGACGCAATCGTTTGAGAAACCAAGGCTACTGAGTCTGCCGATGAGGATGTGGTGATTAACAGAGTCAAAAGCTTTGGCCAGGTCAATGAATACGGCAGCACAGTATTGTTTCTTATTGATGGCGGTTACGATGTCGTTTAGGACCTTGAGCGTGGCTGAGGTGCACCCATGACCAGCTCTGAAACCAGATTGCATAGCGGAGAGGGTGCGGTGGGATTCGAAAATGGTCGGTAATCTGTTTGTTGACTTGGCTTTCGAAGACCTTAGATGTAGATAGCCCCTATGTCATGTTGTGCCTGTTGTGACTTTGGGACCTAGGGACAGACATAGACCAAGGGTGGATTCACAAAGAGTCTCAAAGTAGAGGTGCTGATATAGCGTCAGGTCTAGGTCCCCCCCGTTCATATAATCTTATTCATTATTATCTAAAAGGCAAAAAGCTACTATATCAGCTACATTTACTCCAAGACTCTTTGTGACTACCAGCCCGGGGACGTTATAGGCTGTCGTTGTGGTGTCAAACCTTGCTCCAGTTTCTTTGTTGATATTCAACAAGGTCTCAGTACATAGCCATTGGTATGAATATAAACGTATAGAAGTAGAAGGTTACTGATTGAATTTGACCATTTTCTTTCATAGTTCTGGAGTGGATGTAATGTCTCCCCGCCCACACTTAGTCATGAACATGAATCTTTCATCCTCTACCGGTAAGAATGTATCAAAGTCTGACCTTTTCTTCACCTATCACTTGATGAGTTTAATGGCTAAAGACTATGAGCTTCCACTTTAAAGTGGGCATGATCTGGCTACACACTCGCGCAAACACACACACACACTCACCCGCACACTTACAGACGACCACCTGTGTGCACACACACACACACACGCAGCTTTCTAAAATCAGATCCCAGGGATATTATTCACTCATGTCTATCCTCTCATTCTGGCTGTATGTGCTGCTGCGGGATGGAGTCTGCCTAGCTTTCAGTACAGTACAGTACATCTCTGTCTCTCTCTACCCCTTCATCCCTCACTCCTCTTCCTCCCACGCTCTTTCCTTCCTTCCACTGCCTCCATCTGTTTTCGCCACTTCTGTCTTTCCTGTCTCTATTTCAGTCCTTTCCTCTGCCCTCCCCCCTCTCTTGATCTCTTTCTCAAGGGTCCTGTTCTAATTCAGTCCTTTTCCTCCAACCTAGCTTTCTATTTTCTAATCCTTTTTACACTTTAACTGCTTGTAGGACATAAGATAGCAGGGCCCTCTCCTCTCCTCTGCCTAGACATTTCAAAGACATGACTGGCTGGAGGGCGGTTGAGGGCTTTTGCCAAAACTTTCATAAAAGCAACACATTTTCAGAGAGGAATTACAGAGACAGCCGTTTATCCCTCCGCCCCCGACATCTTCCAGTGCCTTCCTTCTGCTGGGGTAAACAACCTTACTCTGTCTCGGTTGCTAACTGTCAGCACCCATTCTGTCCTGGAGACAGGGCTCAGTTTCTCACACACACACATTTTGACACACACAGACACACATTCTCAGACACTCAGATACGCACACTCAGACACAATCAAACACACTCAGACACACACGCACATTCAGACAACTCACACACACAGCGGCATGTGTCAGACGGTGTCTGTCAGTCTTCCCTGACGGTGCCAACCAGCCAATGTGTGTGTGAAAGGCAGGCCAGGCATGCATTGTATCCAGCTGAACACACACACAACACACATAGATATGCAAACATACACAAACAGCCCACAGATAATGATTAGGCGAATCATGTACCCGGCTACCCGCAACTCCATGCACTCACTGAAGCAGGATTTGTGCCAGGGCCTGACCCTTTGGGCCACACACACAGCTTAAGTGCAGTCTCCCATGGACACAGCGCAATGCTCTACAGCTCCATCACAGTCAGACCAATAATGTTGTAAGACTAAATCCACATCTTACATGCTTCATTGAGTAGTAAGCCATGCGTAGGAAAATATTCTAGACAAAGCAGTATCACTATCAAGACAAGGAAAATAGTAGATATTGTTTATAGGAAACTAATTCAACAATTTTAGATGAAGTTGTGTGGAAAAAAGGACTGGGGGGGGCAGAATATACTTCTCCCATGGGCAAAGAAACTCAAAAGGGGTGATGATATTAATTAACAATAATTATCATCCGAATGTGCAAATTGTCCAAACAGATCCACAAGGTAGATGGATGCTTTTAAGTATGTTATTGGACCATTAACAGATATGGCTCATTAATCTATACGGTCCAAATAATGATGCTCCATGCTTCTTTGAAAATATATCTAATAATTTATCAAACCTACAAGCAATACAATACACTATTATTAGAGTGGGAGATGAAATACCTCAATGGAGAACAGCCTTAGTTTTAAATACCTCAATGGACCGTAAAGGAAAGGTGTTGTTGTGTTAAAAAAGTGATGATAGGGGACAGAATGCAGTAGGACCATCAAATAATTGGTATATATATTACTCTTACATAATTTCCTGTCACGGCTGTCGAAAAGAGCAGACCAAAGTGCAGCGTGGTTGTAGTTCCACATTTGATTAAATCCGTGAAACTTTGCAATACATAAATAACTGAATTGACAAACCAACAAACCGTGACGCAGAGAGAAGCAAACACTACTCAAAATATAATAGCCCACAAAAGCCAGGAGGAAAAAAAACTACTTAAATATGATCTCCAATTAGAGACAACGAGGACCAGCTGCCTCCAATTGGAGATCAACCCAAAAAACAACAACATAGGAATAGAAAAACTAGAACTTAAACATAGAAATACAAAACAGTACAGTACAATACAGTACAATACAAAACTCCTTCTTTTGGAACAAGTTTCAATAAATTATATTTTGTAGCATTTCTATGTTGAAGATTTAAAAATAATTTGGTGTATTTTTCCCAAAATTCCATCAAGTTCACTTTATTTTTATAATATATATATATATATATATATATATATACACCAAATTATTTTTAAATCTTCAACATAGAAATGCTACAAAATATAATTTATTGAAACTTGTTCCAAAAGAAGGAGTCGAAATCAAATAAAATCAAATGTATTTATAAAGCCCTTCTTACATCAGCTGATATCTCAAAGTGCTGTACAGAAACCCAGCCTAAAACCCCAAACAGCAAGCAATGCAAGTGTGGAAGCACAGTGGCTAGGAAAAACTCCCTAGAAAGGCCAGAACCTAGGAAGAAACCTAGAGAGGAACCAGGCTGTGAGGGGTGGCCAGTCCTCTTCTGGCTGTGCCGGGTGGAGATTATAACAGAACATGGCCAAGATGTTCAAATGTTCATAGATGACCAGCAGGGTCAAATAATAATAATCACAGTAGATGTCGAGGGCGCAACAGGTCAGCACCTCAGGAGTAAATGTCAGTTGGCTTTTCATAGCCAATCATTGAGAGTATCTCTACCGCTCCTGCTGTCTCTAGAGAGTTGAAAACAGCAGGTCTGGGACAGGTAGCACATCCGGTGAACAGATCAGGGTTCCATAGCCGCAGGCAGAACAGTTGAAACTAGAGCAGCAGCACGTCCAGGTGGACTTGGGACAGCAAGGTGTCATCAGGCCAGGTAGTCCTGAGGCATGGTCCTAGGGCTCAGTTCTTCCGAGAGAGAGAGAGAGAGAGAGAGAGAAAGAAAGAAAGAAAGAAAGAAAGAAAGAATTAGAGAGAGAGCATACTTAAATTCACACAGGACACTGGACACATTAGAACACTATGACAAGTCACCCATGATTCACCAAACCATATTTTCAAAGAGGAAGCAAAGTACTTTAAGCACATGTTTTCATTTCAGTCTCCTCCATCTCCACTAACCGAAGATAATTGTATGGATTTGTTTTCTATTAATAATGTAAAATTAACTGCTGTACAGAAAGATTCATGTGAAGGCCGATTTACAGAGGAGGAACTTCTTGATACAATTAAAGCTTTTAAGTCAGGGAAAACTCCAGGGTTGGATGGCATGCAAGTGGAGGTATACCAAACCTTTTTTGATATAGTCAGAGGACCGTTGTTACAATGTTTTAACCACTCCTACAAAATTGTAGATTATCAGATACTCAACAAGAAGGTCTGATTTGGTACTACTGAAACAGGACCCAGGTGGTAAATATAAAGATCCGGTCCACTTCAAAAATTGGATGCCCCTTACACTTCAGTGTTATGATGCAAGAATTCTAGCAAAATGCATAGCGCATAGAATTAAAAAGATATTGTCGGATATTATTAATCCTAATCAGACAGAGTTTTTTTACATGGACGAAACATTGGAGATAATATAAGACAAGTACTGGGAACAATAGAACACTATGACAAATGTGGGAAACCAGGCCTGGTATTCATAGCTGACTTTGAAAAGGCTTTTGATAAAGTACGACTGGAATTTATATATAAGTAAATAGGTATTTAGCTGAGGTGTATTTAAACTTCGGACTTCAACTGTACCTATTCCATGGCACATGCTTTATGAACTGATAGGCAAAACAATGCCGTGTTCAAAACTTAAATGATTATACAAAATTCTTGCAACCAATAGAATGTTATCTGTATGGGGGATAATGTGGTGGCTAATTTCTGTATTACCAAATGGGGAGAGAGACAAACTTCACACACCAGTCAGAGTTATACTTAAACTACATCTTTAATAATAAGAGCTTTGCAATAGCAATGACTTTCAATGATGCACCATTTCTAATGAACCATTGAAAGTGATTAAACAATGGCTACTGAGATCTTTTATAGCAAAGATCCACCCCCCCCCCCCCCCCCCCATTCGACATAACAAACCACAGATATTAGGAACATTTCACAAAGGGACTTTAGAATTGAGAAAGGAGTATCCCTTAGCCAGATAGCATTCACTATAAATTATCATTCAGTTTGGTCCCTAAGACGAGGTTCTAATCTCGTTCCTGGTACTTCATAGCACAAAAACACCAACTCATCCAATGGCATAAATCAATTGTCAACTCTAGATACTCCCATCTCAAGTAAAACCTCTTCTCAACCCCACTCCTGGACAAGCTCACTGAGGGGAGTGAGCCTCTAGATCATACACTATCCCAGGATAAATGCAACATCGGAGAGGACATACAATGGTTCCAGACACTGCTATACACCTCCCCCCAATGCCAATGGAGGGAGTGACTTGCGCACAGACATTGTGGAGACAAGTAATTGGTTCCCCATTAATCACGCCATCCCTTCACATGGTTTAACAGATACATTCACATATGAAGACAATGTTCCATCCTGTCCTCTTACCTTTCTGATATTCTGCACAGCACCAGGGATATGTGAATGACAAGCCTGACCTCTCCCCTCTCTGGGCCACAAGTGACTGAGCCCCTGCTGAGGGAAGAAATGCAACTGCCAACACCAGAGTCCAAAGAAATACATTCTAATAGACAAGTATATCAAATAAGCATATTATGCAGATAAGACATCTTAATTACTTATGTTACCCAACTAATTCTGATTCATCCACTACAATTACAACCATCCCGTCTCTGCAGATTTTGCTGCGTAGAGACAGAATCATTAGATAATATTTTTTGGTACTGTAGTTTGTATTTGGTCGCAGGTCCAAGAATGGTTGAAGAAGTGCAAGATTTACCTGGAGCTAACTCTGCAGATAGCGCTACTGGGTGATTTGAAAAGTCATAGTCAATCGATCAATAATATAATAAAACTTTTAGCAAGATAATGTATCTTTAATTTACAATCTGCAGAAACTAGGAGAATATTAAGGTTCAGAACTTTTGAGAAACATCACAGCACATTTGAAAAATATATGGCAAATATAAATAAAAAATTGATGTTGTATGGAGATAGAGTGGAGCTAAAGGGTGGGATTAAAAAGAACAAGATAACTAATGTAAAATATACTGTGTCCGTAAAATGTATACAGGCTCAGAACTTTTGTGAAACAGCACAGTTGAAAATATATGGCAGTATAGAAATCAAACTGGATGGACTTCAGAGATAGATGGGAGGGGTTGATGGTAGCTGAAGGATGATATTAAAAGCAAACAAAAGATAACTATTGTAAAATACATTGTTTCTATAAATTGTACTCCAATTAGGGTAGGGGTGGTAGGGGAAAATATATTTTTAAAGATATGTGTATATATACTCTATATAGACAGTATATATACTGCTCAAAAAATAAAGGGAACACTTAAACAACACATCCTAGATCTGAATGAAAGAAATAATCTTATTAAATACTTTTTTCTTTACATAGTTGAATGTGCTGACAACAAAATCACACAAAAATAATCAATGGAAATCCAATTTATCAACCCATTGAGGTCTGGATTTGGAGTCACACTCAAAATTAAAGTGGAAAACCACACTACAGGCTGATCCAACTTTGATGTAATGTCCTTAAAACAAGTCAAAATTAGGCTCAGCAGTGTGTGTGGCCTCCATGTGCCTGTATGACCTCCCTACAACGCCTGGGCATGCTCCTGAGGAGGTGGCGGATGGTCTCCTGAGGGATCTCCTACCAGACCTGGACTAAAGCATCCGCCAACTCCTGGACAGTCTGTGGTGCAATGTGGCGTTGGTGGATGGAGCGAGACATGATGTACCAGATGTGCTCAATTGGATTCAGGTCTGGGGAACGGGCGGGCCAGTCCATAGCATCAATGCCTTCCTCTTGCAGGAACTGCTGACACACTCCAGCCACATGAGGTCTAGCATTGTCTTGCATTAGGAGGAACCCAGGGCCAACCGCACCAGCATATGGTCTCACAAGGGGTCTGAGGATCTCATCTCGGTACCTAATGGCAGTCAGGCTACCTCTGGCGAGCACATGGAGGGCTGTGCGGCCCCCCAATGAAATGCCACCCCACACCATGACTGACTCACCGCCAAACCGGTCATGCTGGAGGATGTTGCAGGCAGCAGAATGTTCTCCACGGCGTCTCCAGACTCTGTCACGTCTGTCACGTGCTCTGTGTGAACCTGCTTACATCTGTGAAGAGCACAGGGCGCCAGTGGCGAATTTGCCAATCTTGGTGTTCTCTGGCAAATGCCAAACGTCCTGCACGGTGTTGGGCTGTAAGCACAACCCCCACCTGTGGATGTCGGGCCCTCATACCACCCTCATGGAGTCTGTTTCTGACCGTTTGAGCAGACACATGCACATTTGTGGCCTGCTGGAGGTCATTTTGCAGGGCTCTGGCAGTGCTCCTCCTGCTCCTCCTTGCACAAATGCGGAGGTAGTGGTCCTGCTGCTGGGTTGTTGCCCTCCTACGGCCTCCTCCACGTCTCCTGATGTACTGGCCTGTCTCCTGGTAGCGCCTCCATGCTCTGGACACTACGCTGACAGACACAGCAAACCTTCTTGCCACAGCTCGCATTTATGTGCCACCCTGGATGAGCTGCACTACCTGAGCCACTTGTGTGGGTTGTAGACTCCGTCTCATGCTACCACTAGAGTGAAAGCACCGCCAGCATTCAAAAGTGACCAAAACATTAGCCAGGAAGCATAGGAACTGAGAAGTGGTCTATGGTCCCCACCTGCAGAACCACTCCTTTATTGGGGGTGTTTTGCTAATTGCCTATAATTTCCACCTGTTGTCTATTCCATTGCACAACAGCATGTGAAATGTATTGTCAATCAGTGTTGCTTCCTAAGTGGACAGTTTGATTTCACAGAAGTGTGATTGACTTGGAGTTACATTGTGTTGTTTAAGTGTTCCCTTTATTTTTTGGAGCAGTGTATATATATTTATTTACCAAAACATATATGGGGATTGGAAATAATGCAGAAAATTAAATTGGTGGAAGCTACAATCTAGCTGCACCATTACCCCCCCCCCCCTCAAAAAAAAGAAGGAAAAAAAGGATCACTATCAACCCTGTCAGATATAATATTCACTGTTTTACTAATTCTCATTTGTCGCTGCTGTATCTTTGCATGACAATGCCCTGCGGCTGGATCTGTTTACCACCATGCCAACATTGTATTTTATTTTTCTTATTTAACCTTTTTTTAACTAGGCAAGTCAGTTAAGAACAAATTCTTATTTACAATGACGACCTACCCCGTCCAAACCCTAACCCGGATGATGCTGGGCCAATTGTGCGCCGCCCTATGAGACCCCCAATCATGGCCGGTTGTGATGTAGCCTGGAATCGAACTAGGGTATGTAGTGACACCTCTAGCACTGAGATGCAGAGCCTTAGACCGCTGTGCCACTTGAGAACATCCCAGCAGTCCCATATTAAGTAGAATCTGACATGCTGCCCTCCATCTCTTCTCCCCCATGTCTGACTAGATGTTATTTTACTATTGTTTTACTATTTTCATTTGTCTCTGAGGGCACTATTCAATCCGTATTGTGGCAGTTCAGCATTACAGTGTGATTAAAATGTAAAGGCAACGTTCCCGCGTTAGAGGAGACTACATTCATGGTATACACTGCATATGTCAATCAGAAATTACCTTTACATTTCTATTGCACAATCTGTAATGCTTCAATGATACAGATTTAAGAGAGCCCTTAAGTTTATTATTGGCTATCTTCATTTTTTATTTGTATAGAAAATAATAAGTGTTAAGCACTTTGAAATGCCTCCTCTGTAAGAAATGTGATACATTATATAAATACAGTTTTGATTGATAGATAGATACTGTCGCTCTGAGACTGAGATAGAACCCAGCCCCAGCAGAGAGTACTGTAGCTTAAGAACCAGCCTGCCAGGTCCTGTGTAAATTTTAAAGCAGCAGTAGTAGGCTGGAGAAGAGAAGAGAGGAGAGCCGCAGTAAATAATATGGAGCGGCGAGGAGCCAGTGATTAAAGAAGTATTATTGTAATGAGAAGGTTGCCCTTCCAAATCCCTATGGTGGTGGAGGGAAGCCATAACGTAAATGGCCTTAGTGATTACCCAGCCTTCCTGCCTCTGCCTGCCAGATAAATGAATGGAGAGTATAACTATATAATATATGGGGGCTGACAGAATTACAAAATAAGTTACAGAGGATACAGCCAAGGACCTCTGCAAAGAGATAATGTTAGAAGTAGCTAACATCCTGTTGCTTGTATTCATTCATTTCTCTGTGTTCATTTGATTTGCCACACTTTAGGCTAGACTAGGCTAGCCTGTTCCCAGAGCTGTTTGTGCTCTCTTGCCAACTCCTATGGTCATTGTTAAAGCTTGAGAAAACAACACAAACAGACCAGGCTAGTCTAGGTTTGAACTGCAGCCCCAGACTTAATACTAACGGAATGCTCCAGACAGTGACTGGGGGTGTGGGGTGGGAATATACTGCTGGACAGCAGCCTTTCAGATCCAGACTAGACCAGAAGAGGACAGAGGCCCATTCAAGCCTCCTAATCCCACTAGAAAAGACAGCAGCATGGACACAGGAAGTCATTTGAATTTGCATCGAGATTGGTTTGACCTCTGCTCCCCTACCTTTCCTTGGTCTGCTGTCCTGGCTCTGGACGCTCTGAGTGGACACAGCAGATGTTCCTAGAGGCGGAGTTAGGAGGAGGGAGAGGGGGACAGGAGAAGGGAGTTTTAGCATTTAGGATCCCACAGGGGGCATAGAGGACAGCTGTGCATTGTCTATGCACGCCAACCATTGTCTGGGTTAAAACACAGAGGGAGAGAGTGAGAGAGAGAGGCTGAGAGAGAGAGCGAAACCTTGAAACCTGAGAGTCTCCGCAGCCCTCCTTGACAAGTGTAAAACAGGATGAAGGCTCATCATATTGATGCAGCAGAAGTCAAATTTGAATGAGCACCAGGGCTCATATGAAAACCCATACAACCTGTACTTTACACACACTGTAGTGTATAGAGAGAGAGAGACACTTTCCCCTTCTCCTCTCTCATGTCTTCCTGTGTCTGTCTGCCGGGTGGCCCAGTGCCAAGACATAATGGCAGGTGTTTATTTCTGTTCAGGATTTTTTGCGCTGATACCGCATAAAAACATGAAGCATTTACTAGGACATGTCCTCAGCAGTCTAGACCCCCCCTCACACCCCTCACTCTGAGTCTGTCTGAACTCTAAACCTTTTATCCCTCATCTAGTGTCATTGTGCGAGGGCACTCAAGCAGGTAATTCACTGACAATACATAAAAATAGACGCCATTATTTTCAAGCACTCACTTGAAATTAAACGGTTGTGAAACATTTGTCAGTGTGTCCATTATCAGTTCCTCAGCTACAGTGAGGCAGAGGTTAACGTTCACTCCAATCAAAATGTGTTTCTGCTGCATGTCGCTTCAGATTGAGTTGGTTGGAGTGTGTAGGTAGACATACGCTCACGCTCACACACACACACTCTCTCTCTCAAGATAGGTAGTATAGTGGGGAAATAGGCCTCTGGCTATCATCATAGGGAATGGCTAACATCCTCTGTCCTCTCTCCTCTGAGGTGCCTGTGGAGGACAAATAGATAGTTCATAAATAGTTATTCAGAACAGTTGCTACAATGCCATAGTTTTTCTATTCGCTACATTCAATTTCAACAGATTTTTCTCAATTACCCTCTTTACCATAATAATTTATAAATTTACATTACTCTCTTTTTCTCTTCCTCTCTCTGTCTCTACCTCTGTT
Organism: Salmo trutta; assembly: GCF_901001165.1. NCBI lineage: Eukaryota > Metazoa > Chordata > Actinopteri > Salmoniformes > Salmonidae > Salmo > Salmo trutta. Next base: position 28,253,226 of record NC_042965.1, read on the forward strand.
TTATCCACAAATACATACACACACACACTAGTGACGCACGGGTCAGCTGTTTGTTCACCCACACCCGCCCGCAATTGCTAATATCCCATCTGCAACAGCCCGTCTATATGTGATGAAGTGAAAATCTGGGGCCCGCACCCGACTCTAACCTGCTACTATAGAATATGCGCTGTAGGCTACAGTCAGAGACGGCGTTACAATCGTTTGACAGAGGGTGCATTCTTTTGTTTTATCTGATTTAGATATGTTTCTGCTAACAATTTGTTTGTCAACTTGTCTATAATTAGCTACAATGCCTTCAGTATTCACATCCCTTGACTTTTTCCACATTTTGTTGTGTTACAAAGTGGGATTAAAATATATTTAATTATCATTTTGATCTACACCAAATAGTCAGTAATGTCAAAGTGGAAGAAAAATTTGAACATTTGTAAAAAAATATATATATATATAAAAAATAAAACACAGCTGTGAATCTTTCTGGGTAAGTCTCTAAGAGCTTTGTACATTTTCCCATTATTCTTTTCAAAATTCTTCAAGCTCTGTCAAATTGGTTATTGATCAGTGCTATACAACAATTTTCAGGTCTTGCCATAGATTTTCAAGTAGATTTAAGTCCAAACTGTAACTCGGCCATTCAGGAACATTCACTTTCTTCTTGGTAAGCAACTCCAGTGTAGATTTGGCCTTATGTTTTAGGTTATTGTCCTGCTCAAATGTGAATTCATCTTCCAGTATCTAGTGGAAATCAGACTGAACCAGGTTTTCCTCTAGGATTTTGCCTTTGCTTACCTTTGTATCCTGAAATACTCCCCATTCCTTAACGATTACAAGCATACCCCATAACATGTTGCAGCCACCACTATACTTGAAAATATGGTGTGGGATGGGAATATACTGCTTGAAAATATGGATAGTGTTACTCAGTAATGTGTTATATTGGATTTGCCCCAAACATAACACTTTGTATTCAGGACAAAAATATAATTGCGTTTCCACTTTTTTTCAGTATTACTTTAGTGCCTTGTTGCAAACAGGATGCATGTTTTGGAATATTTGTATTTTGTACAGGCTTCCTTGTTTTCACTCTGACAATTAGGTTAGTATTGTGGAGTAACTACAATGTTGTTGATCCATCCTCAGTTTTCTCCTATCACATGGATAAATCCCTGGTTGGGATTTAGGAAGGATTTAGGAAGGACTGAGTTAGGAAGGACGCCTGTGTCTTTGTAGTGACTAGGTGTATTGATACATCATCCAAAGCGCAATGAATAACTTCACCATGCTCAAGGAGATATGCAATGTCTGCTTTTTATTTTTTTTACCCATCTACCAATAGGGGTCCTTCTTTAGGAGGCCTTGGTAAACCTCCATGGTATTTGTGGTTGAATCTGTGTTTGAAATTCACTGCTTGACTGAGGGGCCTTACAGATAATTGTATGTGTGGGGTACAGAGATGAGGTAGTCATTCAAAAATCATGTTAAACACTATCATTGCACTCAAAGTGAGTGCAATTTATTATGACATTTTTTTAAGCATATACAATATTTACTCCTGAAGTTATTTGCCATAACAAAGGGGTTGAATACTTACTGACTCAAGACATTTCACCTTTCATTTGTAATTAGTACTTAAGTAAAAATGCTTGAAAGTACTACTTAAGTAGTTTATTGCGGTATTTGTACTTTACTTTTTATATCTTTGATGACTTTTACTTTTACTTCACCACATTCCTAAAGAAAATGATAGAATTTTTACTCCATACATTTTCCTTGACACCCAAAAGTACTCGTTACATTTTGAATGCTTAGCAGGACAGGAAAATGAGCAAATTCACACACTTATCAAGAGAACATCTCTGGTTCACTAAGCACATGTTTCGTTTGTAAATGATGTCAGAGTGTTGGAGCATGCCCCTGGCTATCCGTAAATTAAAATAAACAATACAATGTTGCCATCTGGTTTGCTTAATACAAGGAATTTGAAATGATTTACACTTGTACTTTTACTTTGGATACTTAAGTATATTTTAGCAATTACATTTAATTTTGATACTTAAGTAAATTTCAAACCAAATACCTTTAGACTTTTACTCAAGTAGTATTTTACTGGGTGACTCACTTTTACTCAAGTATGAGAATTGGGTTACTTTTTCCACCACTGGTAATTCATTTGTAAAAAATGTTTTTAAAAAAACATAAATTCACTTTGACATTATGGTGTATTGTGTGTAGGCCAGTGACAATTTATTTTAAATTGAGTCTGTAACACAACAAAATGTGGAAAGTCAAGGGGTGTGAATACTTTCTGAACGTACTTTAGCTTCTCTTCTGTCATTGTCACGTATTCTCTTAGGAGCAGGAAAGGAGCAGAGTCAAATGCAGGAGACTGAGGTCCGGTAGATCAAAAGTTTATTTCCACCCTAGACAATAAGGCGTCCGGAAAAAAAACACAGGGTGCGCATAACACCCAAAAATAGGAGAATTGTACGGAAACGTTTAACGCACGGGGCGCAGCCCGGCAAACACCGTACAGAACAGTAACACGTTTAATATTAAGCCAGCGCTAACTAACACCTGTCCTCTAGCGACAGATAGACAATGCCGCACAAGAATCCCAACTGAAAATGCACACTAAATAACCCCCCACTAATTACAGACACAAAACAGGTGCGGGATAGACAGACAAAACCAAAAGACACAGAAACAATGATCGGTGGCAGCTGATAGGCCGGCGACGACGACCGCCGGGCGCCGCCCGACCGAGGAGGGGCGCCACCTTCGTTAGATACTGTGACAGTCATTATATGTTGCCCTAGAAGACTAAATAAACCCTTGCTCACAAGAATAATGTCACAAATCTATAGAATGAATGCTTCAATCTAGTTGACATCGATATCGTTTTTTCTGTCATCTCTGCTTCTTTCACGGAGCAAAGACATTAGGGCCCGGGGAGAAAATTCAATAACATAAAAAAACTGGAAAGATTTTCTGTGCAAGATTTCCAAAATGACATCAGTTTGACCGGTTATAAGAAAATACTGTGCAAAGCTGTGAAAACCCCCTAACATGTTTCTGAAAAGATTTCAGTTTGGCTTGGATACATATTTTATGTGGTTGAAATACAATCAGCTTGTATGATGCTGATAAAGATAGCGCCTCTACAGATGGTATCTAACTGTGCAATCACATTCTTTCAAGATGCTGAAATAAATAAATCATATTTCTCCACTCCTGTTCCTGAGTCAAAATTTTGACTACATTTCGTGTATCATTTTACTGCAAGACATAATTAATTCTGCATGAGTTAATATTAAGGCTATGTGAGAGGTTATAGAACCACAGTCATTGTCCAGATATCAGTTTCCATTTAACGCATCTGAACGGTGAGTTAACAGTTCCCTTGAAATGACATAGGCCTATTTGAAGTCCCTGTCTTTTGTCAAATGTGTATAGTGCCTCACAATCAAAACATAACACAGTCACCACTGCTATCATCCTCTTTGACCACTTCACCAAATCTTCCCCAATCATTACTTTTCTGGGCCTCCCTTCTCTTTGTTTTCAACTCTCCATTTCGCATCTTTTCTCTTATTGTATTCAACGCCGACATTGTTATTTTACCTCTGTGGATGGCATGAACTTTTTCTGCCCGTTCCCAATAGCATTTGGCGATTGCCGTGTAGTTAGGCCCTGAAGCTTAGACTTACGCACTAACGCCAGATAGCCTAAAATAATGGAAGAAAAACCTCAATATAGCCTATAATGTAGATATAAATTACACAAGCATGAAACATTCATGGATTTTCTCTTTATTCAACCCGTCCGACATCCACCCACCCTTCATCCACACAATATCTCATGACCTTAAACCCGCCCGCCCCGCAGATATAACCACGGAGACTGTGGGTTATGAGTCAACCTGCTCTTCACTAACACACACACATTCCCCCTCTTTGCATCGTTGAGTAAGGTTGGAGTCAGATAGTTTAACATATTAGTGCTTCCCTAGGGCTATTGTTTATACCCGTTCAATTCAATACTGAGCAGATGAGTAGAATTCCAGTAGCTTGCATGCATTAGGCATATATATGCAGCAGCAGCAGGAAAGGCCCCAGTGGACCAGCGGCCCTTCTATTCCACACCAGATAATCAGGCAGCGATGTGCTCACACTGCTCAAACAGAACAGGCTTGTGCTGCTAACAAGTTACTTTGCAACACATTACCACTCACTAGTCAGCAGTCAGCAGTGGGTTCACAGTGAGTTCACAAGAGTGGGTTTGCAGCTCAACAAAAGACCACTATGGAGAAGAGAACAGAGGTTGCGTCCCAAATGACCCCCATTCCCTATATAGTGCACTACTTTTGACTAGGGCCCTATATATTGGATAGGGTGGCATTTGGGAGGCAACAAGAGGGAAGTCAGGTGACTTCTTGTTCATGCCGTAGGCCTTAATGCCCACATCTGTTTTGTTTTCCAAATCTGTTTTGGAAGACTGACTGTCCAAACAGCAAGTTACAAGTGGCCTGTTACAAGTGACCTTTGTGTGTGTTGATTGATCAGACTGTTGTCATTTGCTTACATGGCTTTGCTAGTTTCCATAGTAACAACGGGTGTGTGCAGTGGTGTCCTACATGAAGAAAAAAATACTTCACTGTAGTATTCACAGTTTTTTTTGTGGACTAAAGTCTGTATAGAATTGCAGAAAATTAGTCTGTAAATATACTGTAAATATACACTACCGTTAAAAAGTTTGGGGTCACTTAGAAAGGGCCTTGTTTTTGAAAGAAAAGAAAAAGAAAAAGTCCATAAAATGCACATCAAATTGATCAGAAATACAGTGTAGACATTGTTAATGTTGTCAATGACTATTGTAGCTGGAAACAGCTGATTTTCAATGGAATGTCTACATAGGCGTACAGAGGCCCATTATCAGCAACCATCACTCCTGTGTTCCAATGGCACGTTGTGTTAGCTAATCCAAGTTTGTCATTTAAAAGGCTAATTGATCATTAGAAAACTCTTTTGCAATTATGTTAGCACAGCTGAAAACTGTTGTGTTCAATTAGAGGCTCAAAATGGCCAGAAACAAAACACTTTCTTCTGAAACTCATCAGTCTGTTCTTGTCCTGAGAAATGAAGACTATTCCATGTGAGAAATTGCCAAGAAACTGAAGATCTTGTACAACGCTGTGTACTACTCACAGAACAGCGCAAACTGGCTCTAACCAGAATAGAAAGACGAGTGTGAGGCCCCGGTGCACAACTGAGCAAGAGGACAAGTACATTAGAGTGTTTCAGAAACAGACAAGACCTCAACTGGCAACTTCATTAAACAGTACCCGCAAAACACAAGTCCCAACGTCAACAGTGAAGTGGCGACTCCGGGATGCTGGCCTTCTAGGTTTTGTGATGAAACAAAGGAGTGGTTGAATTTATTATGCCACTGTGTCTTATTGTCTCAGCCTTAAGCCTACAGTTGAAGTCGGAAATGTACATACACTTAGGTTAGAGTCATTAAAATTCGTTTTTCAACCACTCCACAAATCTCTTGTTAACAAACTATAGTTTTGGCAAGTCGGTTAGGACATCTACTTTGTGCATGACACAAGTAATTTTTCCAACAATTGTTCACAGACAGATTATTTCACTTAAAATTCACTGTACCACAATTCCAGTGGGTCAGAAGTTTACATACAGTAAGTTGACTGTGCCTTTAAACAGCTTGGAAAAATGTTTGGTCATAATGACCATCATGTTTGGAGGAAAAAGGGGGAGGCTTGCAAACAGAAGAACACCATCCCAACCGTGAAGCACGGGGGTGGCAGCATCATGTTGTGGGGGTGCTTTGCTGCAGGAGGGACTGGTGCACTTCACAAAATAGATGGCATCATGAGGGAGGAAAATTATGTGGATATATTGAAGCAACATCTAAAGACATCAGTCAGGAAGTTAAAGCTTGGTTGCAAATGCGTCTTCCAAATGGACAATGACCCCAAGCATACTTACAAAGTTGTGGCAAAATGGCTTAAGGACAACAAAGTCAAGGTAATGGAGTGGACATCACAAATCCTTGACCTCAGTCCTATAGAAAATTTGCGGGAAGAACTGAAAAAGCTTGTGCGAGCAAGGAGGCCTACAAACCTGACTCAGTTACACCAGCTGTCAGGAGGAATGGGCCAAAATTCACCAAACTTATTGTGAGAAGCTTGTGGAAGGCGACCCGAAATGTTTGACCCAAGTTAAACAATTTAAAGGCAATGCTACCAAATACTAATTGAGTGTATGTAAACATCTGACCCAGTGGGAATGTGATGAAAGAAATAAAAGCTGAAATAAATCATTCTCTCTACTATTATTCTGACATTTCACATTCTTAAAACAAAGTGGTCATCCTAACTGACCTAAGACAGGGAATTTTTACTTGGATTAAATGTCAGGAATTGCGAAAAACTGAGTTTAAATTTATTTAGCTAAGGTGTATGTAAACTTCCGACTTCACTGTACTTTATCACGGTGTCAAGGCGTATAAACTAAGAGGTTAAAGAGCAAACAACTGAATTATGACAACACATAGGTCGTAATATGGAATTTATTCCTGGCTTGGCTTCCCTGGTGATTTTACCCACACACCGCTACTGGATGCAGGGTAGAGTACCAGGTGGTAGCCAGCTAGTGACAGTGTGTAAGGTTCAGGACAGGGTATTCGGCGGAGGCCAACTAGTGATGGCTGTTTAACAGTCTGATTGCCTGAATATAGGACCTGTCTCTTGGTCCCAGCTTTGATGCACCTGTACTGTCTCCACCTTCTAGATGGTGAACAGGCTGTGGTTCGGATGGCTGAGAACCTTGATGATCTTCTTGGCCTTCCTGTGACACCAGGTGATGTAGATGTCCTGTATTACAGGCACCACCCTCTGCAGAGCCCTGTGGTTACAAAGCTCTCCCTCGCCCTCCATTTGGCAAATCTGACCATAATTCTTTCCTCATGATTCCTGCTTACAAGAAAAAACGAATGCAGGAAGAACCAGTGACTCGCTCAATACGGATGTGGTCAGATGACGCGGATGCTACGCTACATGACTCTTTGCTAGCACAGACTGGAATATGTCCCGGGATTCATCCAGTGGCATTGAGGTGTATACCACCTCAGTCATCGGCTTCATCAATAAGTGCATCGACGACGTCATCCCCACAGTGACCATATGTACATATCCCAACCAGAAGCCATGGATTACAGGCAACCTCCGCATCGAGCTAAAGGCTAGAGCTGCTGATTTCAAGCAGCGGGACACTAATCCGGGCACTTCCCGCTTTGCCCTCAGACAAACCATCAAGCAGGCAAAGCGTCAACACAGGATTAAGATTGAATCCTACTACACCGGCTCTGAAGCTCATCGAATGTGGCAGGGCATGAAAACATTTACGGACTACAAAGGGAAACCCAGCCGCAAGCTACCAAGTGACACAATCCTAAAAGAAAAGCTAAATGCCTTTTATGCTTGCTTCGAGGCAGGAAACACTGATGCATGCTTGAGAGCACCAGCTGTTCCGAACGACCATGTGATCACGCTCTTGGTAGCTGATGTGAGCAAGACCTTTAAACAGGTCAACATTCCCAAAGCCGCGGGGCCAGATGGATCACCAGGACGTGTACTCAAAGCATGCACGGACCAATTCCCAAGTGTCTTCACATACATTTTCACCCTCTCCCTGACCGAGTCTGTAAAACCTACATGTTTCAAGTAGACCACCATAGTCCCTGTGCCCAAGGAAGCGACGGTAACATGCCTAAATGATTATCACCCGTAGCACTAACGTCGGTAGCAATGAAGTGCTTTGAAAGGCTGGTCATGGCTCACATCAACACCATCATCCCAGAAACCCATTCTAATTAGCATACCGCCCCAACAGATCCACAGATGATGCAATCTCAATCACACTCCACACTGCCCTTTCCCACCTGGACAAAAGCAACACCTATGTGACAATGCTGTTCATTGACTACAGGTCAGCGTTGTCATGACGTTGCCCTCTTTGGGTACAGCGAGCACCATCCCCCTCTCCCTCTCTATACCCCTTTCACAAGGCTCTGTAAGAGAGATCGTAAATTCCTGGAGGAGATCCTCTCCTCATGGCCACAGTATAGAGAGAGAGAGAGAGTTTCATAGAGAGAACAAAGGAATTTCTTCCACCTCACAGAACTGGAGAACCAAATGACATTTATGCTCTGGAGAAGGTATAAAAGATTGGTGAAGAATCCAGCTGCCAACTGGTCCATTTGGTACAATTTTGTGAAACTCATGAGAGACAATACCGCCACATTACCATAACCATGTTTATAGAAGTCTCAGGTATGAGACTTACATCTAATGGTTGTATAAATTGAATGAATAAGGATGAAGCTATTGGTGAGATGCTGTGTAATGATGTTAATGTGAGAGAATTGTATTTCTGTTTAAAGTTTCACTAAGTCATTGTCACGCCCCCAGGGGCACAGACAGGACCTGGCGTCATGAGACAGCCTTTTCGATGTTCCAAATAAAACCCCCACCTGGGTTTTCCCACTTCAGACCAGCTTACCTCGATAACGAGAGGGCCAAGGTTTGAGAGGAGACCAAGCTTACCTCAATTACGAGATGGCTAAAGGTTGCAGACCATGCATTTCTCTTGCTGAACTTTTACCCATACCACGTGGTTAAACTCTTAGACTATCGATACCGACAGAATAAGAACAAGTCTTTGATATTAATTACTAGTCTGCAGCTAGGAATTCGGTATCATTGAACGCGAAGACCAACATCTATTCTATAACAACATGAATGAATGTCACTCTGAACTATCCATTCTAACCACGAGAGAGAGAGAGAGAGAGAGAGAGAGAGGGAGAGAGAGAGAGAGAGAGAGAGAGAGAGCGGACAAACTTTTCAACAGAGATCCCGACGAAACACTGAGCGTAAATATATATATTGATTGCAATTATTCCCGAATGAGTGAGCGTTCAGGTGCAAAGGATTAGCATTTCAATTGTTAGAATTATCAACTCTGTAGTGCCTCCTCAGCTGACCCCTCACTTCCCACTCCCCACCATATCGGTTTAGCCCACTAGGGCACATTCTCCTATCATTTCCTTGTGTTTGTTATGCATTTCTGTGAATTACCTAGTTAGTAAATAAATTATTTAAGACAATTGATGTATGGATGACTCATAGTGAAGACTGGGTTCGTGCAGATAACCAACAATTTACAACGTTTGGAATGAGACTAACGTGAGGTAAATAATAGTTCATTAATTCGAAGACTAATTGATCAGATATTAAAATATCTGAAAGTTATATTAGGAAAATGATAACTTTATAATCTGAATATTTTCCTTGGTGCCCTGACTTCCTAGTTAAAACAGTTACATGATTAATCAGTTTAATCGCGTAATAATAATTACAGAGAGTTATTTGATAAATAAGTCTTCAGTTTTAATGATGCCAAAGACACGACAGCGTTCAACACCATAGTGCCCACAATGCTTATCACTAAGCTAAGGACTCTGGGACTAAACAGCTGCCTATGCAACTGGATCCTGGACTTCCTGATAAGACTACCACCAGGTGGTAAGGGTAGGCAACAACATGTCTGCATTGCTGATCCTCAACACTGGGGTCCCTCTGTGGTGCGTGCTTACTCCCCTCCTGTACTCTCTGTTCACCCACGACTGCGTGGCCAAATACAAATCCAACACCATCATTAAGTTTGCTAACGACACAACAGTAGTAGGCCTGATTACTGACAGCGATGAGACAGCCTATAGGGAGGAGGTCAGTGACCTGGCAGTGTGGTGCCAGGACAACAACCTCTCCTTCAATGTGAGCAAGTCATAGGAGCTGATCGCGGACTACAGGAAAAGGGGGGCCCAACACACCTCTATTAACATCGATGGGGCTGTAGTGGAGCGGGTCGAGAGTTTCAAGTTCCTTGGTTTCCACATCACCAAAAAACTATCATGGTCCAAACACACCAAGACAGTCATGAAGAGGGCATGATAACACCTTTTCCCCCTCAGAAGACTAAAAAGATTTGGCGTGGGTCCTCAGATCCTCAAAACGTTCTACAGTTGCACCATCGAGAGCATCCTGGCAGAGCATCCATCCAGGAGCTATATACAGTGGGGCAAAAAAGTATTTAGTCAGCCACCAATTGTGCAAGTTCTCCCACTTAAAAAGATGAGAGAGGCCTGTAATTTTCATCATAGATACACTTCAACTATGACAGACAAAATGAGAAAAAAAATCCAGAAAATCACATTGTAGGATTTTTTATGAATTTATTTGCAAATTATGGTGGAAAATAAGTATTTGGTCAATAACAAAAGTGTATCTCAATACTTTGTTATATACCCTTTGTTGGCAATGACACAGGTCAAAAGTTTTCTGTAAGTCTTCACAAGGTTTTCACACACTGTTGCTGGTATTTTGGCCCATTCCTCCATGCAGATCTCCTCTAGAGCAGTGATGTTTTGGGGCTGTCGCTGGGCAACACGGACTTTCAACTCCCTCCAAAGATTTTCTATGGGATTGAGATCTGGAGACTGGCTAGGCCACTCCAGGACCTTGAAATGCTTCTTACGAAGCCACTCCTTTGTTGCCCGGGCGGTGTGTTTGGGATCATTGTCATGCTGAATATAACCTTGTTTTTGTTCATTTATTGTGTTACTATTTGTAATTTTTCCTTTAGTTTATTTGATAAATATTTTCTTAACTCTTTCTTAAACTGCATTGTTGGTTAAGGGCTTGTAAGTTCTCATTTCACCTGTTGTATTTGGCACATGTGACAAATAACGTTTGATTTGATTTGATTTTTTTGTTAATCATGAGACATACCCCTCCACCTCTGTTTTTCCCAGAGTTCTTTCTTCCTGTCTGCAAGATGAACAGAGATCCCCGCAGGCTGTGTGGATGGGGACAATATATCTGTAGAGAGCTATGTTTCCTTTAAACAGAGTACTACTTTATTGTCTAGGGACTGAAATCCAAGCAGTCAGACGTCTTTGTCTTCGTCTTGTCCCGTGTCCCGTGTATATATCTTTTATATGTTTTTTCTTCGCATATGTTTTTTGTATTTATCCTAAACCTCAACTTCAATATATTCTCCTGCAACCCGCCTCACCCAATGTGGTATCGTTCTGCTATTTTCTAAAGTATTTTTCTTTACTTTCGAACCGGAATCCCCCAACAGAAGCTAGCCAGCTACTAGCTAGTAGTCAGCCAACCACTGCTAGCGGTCATCAGCTAACCTCTAGCTCGGAAATCTCACGCCAGTTTGCACAACGCGATTCAACTTGATGCACTACTACACGGAACCCTACTAATCCACCACGGCTGGTCTGCTGACGGAACCACGCAAGGAGGCTACAACAGACTTCTTCCGTCATGACGTACCTCTAAGGCCCTTCTGCTAGCTTGCTAGCCCCGGCCCGCTAGCTGTCTGAATAGCTATGTCTCCAGCCAGCTTCACTACTCACTGGACCCCTATGATCATTCGGCTACGCATGCCTCTCCCTAATGTCAATATGCCTTGTCCATTGCTGTTCTGGTGAGTGATTATGGTCTTATTTCACTGTAGAGCCTCTAGCCCTGCTCAATATGCCTTAGCTAACCCTTCAATTCCATCTCCCACACATGCGGTGACATCACCTGGTTTAAATTATGTTTCTAGAGACAATATCTCTCACATCGTCACTCTATGCCTAGGTTTACCTTCTCTGTATTCACATCCTACCATATCTTTGTCTGTACATTATACCTTGAATCTATTCTATCGTGCCCAGAAACCTGCTCCTTTTACTCTCTGTTCCGAACGTACTAGACGACCAGTTCTTATAGCCTTTAGCCGTAACCTTATCCTACTCCTCCTCTGTTCCTCTTGTGATGTATAGGTTAATCCAGGCCCAGAAGTGCCTAGCTCCACTCCCATTCCCCAGGTGCTCTCATTTGTTGACTTCTGTAACCGTAATAGCCTTGGTTTCATGCATGTTAACATTAGAAGCCTCCTCCCTAAGTTTGTTTTATTTACTGCCTTAGCACACTCTGCCAACCCAGATGTCTTAGCTATGTCTGAATCCTGGCTTAGGAAGACCACCAAAAACCCTGAGATTTCCATCCCTAACTATAACATTTTCCGACAAGATAGAACTGCCAAAGGGGGTGGAGTGGTAATCTACTGCAGCACTAGCTTGCAGAGTTCTGTCATACTATCCAGGTCTGTGCCCAAACAATTCGAGCTTCTACTTCTATCCACCTTTCCAGAAACAAGTCTCTCACCGTTGCCGCTTGCTATAGACCACCCTCTGCCCCCAACTGTGCCTTGGACACCATATGTGAATTGATTGCCCCCCATCTTTCTTTAGAGCTCGTGCTGCTAGGTGCCCTAAACTGGGACATGCTTAACACACCTGCCATCCTACAATCTAAGCTTGATGCCCTCAATCTCACACAAATTATCAATGAACCTACCAGGTACAACCCCAAATCCGTAAACATGGGCACCCTCATAGATATCATCCTAACCAACTTGCCCTCCAAATACACCTCTGCTGTCTTCAACCAAGATCCTAGCGATCACTGCCTCATTGCCTGCATCCGTAATGGGTCTGCGGTCAAACGACCACTCCTCATCACTGTCAAACACTCCCTAAAACACTTCAGCGAGCAGGCCTTTCTAATTCGACGATAATTGAGAATATCAATAAGCATTTTTCTACGGCTAGCCATGCTTTCCACCTGGCTACCCCTACCCCAGTCAACTGCCCTGCACCCCCCACAGCAACTCACCCAAGGCTCCCCCATTTCTCCTTCACCCAAATCCAGATAGCTGATGTTCTGAAAGAGCTGCAAAATCTGGACCCCTACAAATCAACCAGGCTAGACAATCTGGACCCTCTCTTTCTAAAATGATCTGCTGAAGTTGTTGCAACCCCTATTACTAGCCTGTTAAACCTCTCTCGTATCGTCTGAGATCCCCAAAGATTGAAAAGCTGCCGCGGTCATCTCCCTCTTCAAAGGTGGAGACACTCTAGACCCAAACTGCTACAGACCTATAAATGTCCAACCTGCCTTTCTAAGGTCTTTGAAAGCCAAGTTAACAAACAGTTCACCGTCCATTTTGAATCCCACCGTACCTTCTCCTCTATGCAATCTGGCTTCCGAGCTGGTCATGGGTGCACCTCAGCCACGCTCAAGGTCCTAAACGATATCATAACTGCCATCAATAAGAGACAATACTATGCAGCCGTCTTCATCGACTTGGCCAAGGCTTTCGACTTTATCAATCACAACATTCCTTTCGGCAGACTCAACAGCCTTGGTATCTCAAATGACTGCCTCACCTGGTTCACCAACTGCTTCTCTGAAAGAGTTCAGTGTGTCAAATCGGAGGGCCTGTTGTTTGGACCTCTGGCAGTCTCTATGGGGGTGCCACAGGGTTCAATTCTCGGGCCGACTCTCTTCTCTGTATACATCAATGATGTCGCTCTTTCTGCTGGTGATTCTCTGATCCACCTCTACGTAGACCTCCATAAGTCTGGTTCATCCTTGGGAGTAATTTCCAGGTACTGTTCAAACAATAGTACGCAAGTATAAACACCATGGGACCATGCAGCCGTCATACCGCTTAAAAAGGAGATGCGTTCTGTCTCCTAGAAATGAACATACTTTGGTGCGAAAAGTGCAAATCAATCCCAGAACAACAGCAAAGGACCTTGTGAAGAGGACTGGAGGAAACAGGTACAAAAGTATCTATATCCACAGTAGAACGAGTCCTATATCGAAATAACTTGAAAGGCCGCTCAGCAAGGAAGAAGCCACTGCTCCAAAACCGCCATAAAAAAAGCCAGACTAAGGTTTGCAGCTGCACATGGGGAGAAAGATCATACTTTTTGGAGAAATGTCCTCTGGTCTGATGAAACAAAAATAGAACTGTTTGGCCATAATGACCATTGGTATGTTTGCAAGCACAAGGGGTGGCAGCATCATGTTGTGGGGGTGCTTTGCTGCAGGAGGGACTGGTGCACTTCACATGAGGGAGGAAAATTGTGTGGATATATTGAAGCAACATCTCAAGACATCAGTCAGGAAGTTCTTACAGATCAAATCCCTTTAGCGGGATCGATCTGACAACAGCCAGTGAAAGTGCAGGGCGCCAAATTCAAAACAACAAAAATAACACAATTAAAATTCCTCAAACATACAAGTATTATACACCATTTTAAAGATAAGATTCTCGTTAATCCAACCACAGTGTCCGATTTCAAAAAAGGCTTTACAGCGAAAGCACTCCAAACAATTATGTTAGGTCAGCACCTAGTCACAAAAAAAATACAGCCATTTTTCAGCCAAAGAGAGGAGTCACAAAAAGCAGAATTAGAGATAGAATTAATCACTAACCTTTGATGATCTTCATCAGATGGCACTTATAGGACTTCATGTTACACAATACATGTATGTTTTGTTCGATAAAGTTCATATTTATATCCAAAAATCTCAGTTTACATTGGCGCGTTATGTTCAGTAATGTTTTGCCTCCAAAACCACCGGTGACTTTGCAGAGAGCCACATCAATTTACAGAAATACGTATTATAAACTTTGATAAAATATACAAGTGTTATGCACAGAATTAAAGATACCCTTCTCCTTAATGCAACCGCTGTGTCAGATTTCAAAAAAGCTTCACGGCGAAAGCACACTTTGCAATAATCTGAGTACAGTGCTCAGACACCAAAAGAAGCTATACAGATACCCGCCATGTTGTGCAGTCAACAAAAGTCAGAAATAGTGTTATAAATATACACTTACCTTTGATGATCTTCATCAGAATGCACTCCCAGGATTCCCAGTTCCACAATAAAGTTCATCTTTATGTCCAAATACATCCATTTTGTTTGTGCGTTAGGTTCACTATTTCAAATGCTTACTAAGTCCAGACAAAAAGTCTAAAAATTCAAAAAGGTTATATTACAGTTTTGTAGAAACATGTCAAACAATGTATAGAATCAATCTTTAGGATGTTTTTATCATAAATCTTCAATAAAATTCCAACCGGACAATTCCTTTCTCTTTAGGAATGAAGATGAACTCAGCTCGCTCCCAAGGCCGCGCGAGTGACTGAGCTCATGCCTTTTTTCAGATACCTGACTCCATATGCTCTTATTCTCTCCCCATTCACAGTAGAAGCCTGAAACAACGTTCTAAAGACTGTTGACATTTAGTGGAAGCCTTAGGAAGTGCAATATGACCCCACAGACACTGTATATTGGATAGGGAATCACTTGAAAAACTACAAGCCTCGTGAGTGCCATGTGAGTTCTGTTATACTCACAGACATCATTCAAACAGTTTTAGAAACTTCAGAGTGGTTTCGATCCAAATCTACTAATAATATGCATATCCTAGCTTCTGGGCCTGAGTGGCAGGCAGTTTACTCTGGGCACGCTTTTCATCCAGACGTGAAAATACTGCCCCCTATCCAAAAGAGGATATTATTAAAGCTTGGTCGCAAATGGGTCTTCCAAATGGACAATGACCCCAAGCATACTTCCAAAGTTGTGGCAAAATGGATTAAGGACAACAAAGTCAAGGTATTGGAGTGGCCATCACAAAGCCCTGACCTCAGTCCTATAGAAAATTTGTGGGCAGAACTGAAAAAGTGTGTGCGAGCAAGTAGGCCTTCAAAACTAACTCAGTTACACCAGCTCTGTCAGGAGGAATGGGCCAAAATGCACCCAACTTATTGTGGGAAGCTTGTGGAAAGCTACTCGAAATGTTTGACCCAAGTTAAGCAATTTAAAGGCAATGCTACCAAATACTAATTGAGTGTATGTAAACTTCTGACCCACTGGGAATGTGATGAAAGAAATAAAAGCTGAAATAAATCATTCTCTCTACTATTATTCTGACATTTCACATTCTTAAAATAAAGTTGTGATCCTAACTGACCTAAAACAGGGAATTTTTACTTGGGTTAAATGTCAGGAATTGTGAAAAACTGAGTTTAAATGTATTTGGCTAAGGTGTATGTAAACTTCTGACTTCAACTGTAACGACAATAATGCAGACACAGGGAACAAACGGGGGAGCAGAGAGGGAGAGCGGGAGCAGGCGTGACATGATGAACAAGGCTTTAGAATATATCATCCAGAAGAGGCAGAGAACTCCAGGGTCTGGTGTTCCTACTTCATTCAGTAGAAAGCAGCAGCACACAGGGCTGGTGGGTCAAAGGGCTTATGTTTCAAAGGGAAAGTTTTCTCTGAATGGGAGCAGAATAAATAGAAAGTGGCTCTGGTGACGAGTTCGTTTTGGACTCTGCGTGAGCGTTGGTTCATGGGCTGTGTACAGTGTGTGTTTGTGTTAGGTGTGTGTATGTGTATTACTATCCTCGTTGGTACCGGAAATCCCCAAAAGACACCACAAGGATAGTAAAACAAGGAAAATTCTCCCTTGTGAGTACAGTTCCCACGTCCCCACAAGGACAGAGGCTATTTTAAGCTAAGGAATTAGGTTTAGGGTTAGGGGTTAGGTTTAAGGTTATGTTTAGGAGTTAGGGAAAATAGGATTTTGTTTGGAAATACATTTTAGGTCCCCACAAAGATAGCAAAACACATGGGAAAGGGAGATACCTAGTCAGTTGTACAACTGAATGCATTCAACTGAAATGTGTCTTCCGCATTTAACCCAACCCCTCTGAATCAGAGAGGTGCGAAGGGCTGCCTTAA